>NW_003546737.1:58019-69313 GCF_000090795.2 Amphimedon queenslandica
AGGATAAAGCTGGTCAGTCTCCACTTCATTACGCTGGCAGACATTATGAGATATCAGTGTATCTCATTCAATCTGGTAATATTCATCCTGAAGACAAAGACAGTAATGGATTCACTGGTCTTCATGCTGCCTGTCAAGCTGGTAACATGCGATTGGTAATACATTATCTGACAAAGCTAAACTGCAGTCCTAATTTAGAAACACACGATTCTAGAGGTCTCTTATATTTTGCATGTTTAAGTGGTCACTTGGAAATGGTTCGTACTTTAATGGAAAAGTTTAATTTGAAACCAGTTCAAGGGGACATTGATGCAGCCCAGTCAATCAAAGGAGGAGAATCTATAGTCAAATTGATGCTCAGACGCTTTTACTTTATAAAATTAGTACAAGAAATGATTAAAGAGGCAGAGAGAAGACAAATAATGCCTATAGCTACTAAACCTCGTCCTTCATTTTTATCTTGATGCTACACATTGGCACAGTTTTCTTGCTTGTACTTATTTTATTTTTCATTTTGTTTGCCTTGTTCGTTTTCCTTGGAATCGTTTCAATTCTTTTGTACGTATTACCAATTTACCACACCACACTCTTTCTCTACTACACCTTCACTTCTACACATGCACATTTGATTGTTTCCTTTCTTCATTATATCAACACTATGGCATCTAATCTCTCTCTCATTAACTTTAATATACCTTCAAGAAAAATGGAGACTTCTTGTTAGGTTTTTTTTTTTTATTTTTGCAGCAGGACAATTTTTCCCTTTTTTGGTGATGTTTTTTTACAGTAAAGTAATGCTCATTTATTTACTATTTCTATTGGCAGTTTTTATGCAATATGCAGCATTATGATGATTTCCTCTGGTTTATTATTGTTATTTTTGTTATTATAAATCATTCATTGTTGTATTGTATATTATGTTGTATTATTTATGGGCATTAATAGTTTGTGTACTTGTTTCTGCTCCACTTTTTATTGAAATAAGATTCCTTTTACATGCCATAGCTTTTATGCATTGACTTTCATCGAGTGTGTTTACATGCATTGACAATGGTAATTTAATTTATCAAAGTATTGTGTCTATATAGTTATTATTATTGCTATTGTCACTATTAGTGTTGTTTATTAGTGTTTTTATTATTTTCTTCAATAACTATATTTTTTATTTATAAACTTTATTTTATCAGTATTAGTATTGTTATAGCTAGGCTACTAACTTCATTCTTCATTTTTATCTTCTTAAATTATAATTATAAAATAGCTATTTTTTGTAATTTTTCTGCTACATTTATTTATTAATTTGAAACACTTTTACATTATCAAGAAAAAATTTTTTAAAGAATCTATTGTAAGTTCAAAATGAATACCAACAGTAATAATAATATATAATAGTAATAGGGTTACACAGTCAGCAGTTAACTATTACTATATTTTTGTTAGCCTCCTCATCAATTTTTTTTATCAATCACTCAGTGAAATTTATGTATCATTAACATTTAACTTTGTTATTCGAGAGAGAGAGAGCAACCATTATCACACCACAGACTGAAACAAAAAAAGCCACCAAAGTAAAGACTAATATTTTTTCATGCCTAGAGAAGAGAGGAGATTAAAGGGAGAGGGAAAGAGAATTGTATGCTTTCAGTTTTGATCATTTTAATATTTGAAGTTGTACCTTGATCTCTCTGTATAGTAAAATACCCCAAACTGGACTAATAAATCCAGGGCCCTAATAGAATAAACATGTATATACAGTACATCTAATTTATTATTGATATAAAAAGTGTGGGATAACTGGTAAACTTACCGCTGTAATGATTGGGAAACTAACAGCTAGTGATAAATTCTCATTAGCTACAAAGTAGCCAGCTAAAGAGAGGAAGATGCCACATGACAGTCCCATGATGACTCACTCATTGCTATCCCCATATGATGCCACTTGAGAGTTGGCAGGATGACTTTAGGATAAACCTTAGGTCTGTTCCTCATGTCCAGAAAGTATTTACTAAAAGAAGATACCAGTGAAGTGACTAAAGATATAATCAAGCTCTGGAATAAAAGAAAGAGATAGCAAAAAGAGGTACCAGTAACTGAATATATTAGAAGTGGTAATATACATTGTACAATGTACATTAATATACATGTATGTGTACATGTATGCACCATAAATGAAGTTAGTATCTTACTGTTGCATGAATGAGTGTCATCTTCGTATAATCTCATAAATTCAACTGCTAAAAATTGAGTGCCAAATAAAAATCCAATATCTACCTAATGCCATACTAAAACCACTGTAGGAGAAAAAGAAAATGTACATATAGTACATATGTACTACATGTATTATGATCATTGATTCATTGTAATGCAGTTAGATGCATATGTACATGTACTTCTAATATTTGTTTTTACTTACACAATTTTTTGCTGCCATTTCACTAACTTGTCAACCCAGGAGTAGTCCTCATCTTTTCCAAGCACTTACTGATTGTTATAGTGTTGCTTTGAACTGTAACTCCATTTTGATAGTACAAGGTAGCATTAGTATTCAGTGTCTTATTTAATGGAAATTGAACAACAAGTGAAAAGTTATTATAAGAACTATTGCTTATGGATACATTTGTTGTTGAAAAACAGTTATCCTTAGTACATCCTTTCAATGTAATGTTCACTAGTGGTGGTACATTAGTACAAAACTGAAAGTAAACATAACTGCATTATACTTCTATTTGGATAAAAATTAATAGCACTACAGCCTAAACAAACAAATATCAACTATGCATGGTAGCTTACAGATACAATGAAATGTAAAGTCCAATTTACATTCCCTCTTTCCTTATCAGTTACATATAACTGTACATCTACTGTATAGAATAATCACTTTAGGCTCTCAATAAGTATAATTACTTACTTGATTGAAATCCAACAGTTATGTCACTAATAGACCCATTCCCAGCTTTATTTGTAGTTGTAATGTTAAACAGATATTGTTTATTGGTTGGGTTCATTGGACAGTAAGTCTAGTTAGTGATAGAGTCATTAATGTACTGTTGATCAGTTCCTACACTGATTATATACTGTACTGTTAGTCCTGGTAGTGTGAATGGAGGATACCAACTGATAAACATACAACAAGAATCTAACTGATATCCTGTTAAATTACTGACACTATCAGGTGGACCTGGGAATGATAATAAAAATTGTTGAATTGACTAGCTGATACAAATGATGTACAAGTAAAAGTGTAACACCAGTGTAGACTGAATGAATGTTTGAGTACAGTCCCTTCATTAATCAACATTATACTGACCTTGTACATATAGATATGCTGCTTCAGTGGTAGCTTTATTGTATACTATACAGGTAACTTCTGTACCATTTACTTTACTTGTTGCTGTTAGGCCTGAGTGATGTCATTCCAGCACCAGAGAGGGAGGAGGATACCGAACCATCAACTGATGGATTAATCACAAAAGAGGGATTAAATTGAGTCACATTAATAGCACATTCAAATATCATAGTATCATTGACATATACATATTGTGTCACTGGTACAATAATGAATGATATACTTGCACCTAAAGTATTGAAATCCAACAATTTTAAATATCAATATCAGAACTAACCAGAAAAGCAAATTTGGCAGAGTATTATTACAGCAGCAACAAAGGCCATCATCATGTTGTTCAGTGAACCACCAATGCAGTACAGTTTGTTTTGTGACTTTATACCTCACCATACTGACTGTACCCATAGCCAAAATAAATTATTTTAAATAATTATTATAAGTATTTTCAAGGTTATATAGTCTGGTATACGTAATTACAATCTAGTTCCTTCAACTACACCATAAGCGGCACATTCTTCCATTGATTGTGGAACTGGTAGATATACAATCTCATACTGTAGATTAACTGATGATAGTTCTTGCTTTTGTGAACCTGTATGTATAATACAATTCATCAAAGTAAATCTTTAGCATAAATTAACATATTTTGCCCATTCTTCTCTTTCCTCTTGCAGTAACACACAGTTAATGTAATAACATTAATAATTTTTTCTGATGCATCTACATGTTCTTATGTTGCATAGAAAGTTTGAGCTGATTTCAATGAAAATTGGATTTTTACAAACTTTTAAAGTTGTTCAAAAATTGGCCCAAAGTCCCTGTGACTGTCTATAATTGGAGCCACTGTGACTGCTGCACACAAATTTGCATTCATTTATACAGAGGGATGGTATAGCGTCAACTTACTCTAATACAATAAAAGTTGTCAATTAATGAATAAATTACATTAATATTTTCATTTTTCTTTAATGTTATTAATCACTTCTATTCTTCCTCTTCTCTTTTTAAATCGAACTGTTGCTGCTACCACTACAATTACTATAACAACTACAATGTACATATTAATGACAACATTTGATTATAATGTACATACCAATTATTATAATTAGTAGTGAAATTGATATCCCAGAACCCAATTCAATAATTGATGGTGAAGAAGATGTGAATGAAGGAGCTATGAATGAAAGATCTGGGGATGAAGAAGTTATGAATGAAGAAGTTTGAGATGAAGTATTGGATAAAGAAGATACTGATGACAAACTTAAAAATGAAGAATGTATGGATGAAGATGAAGAAGTTAGGAACAATAAAGTAATGGATGAAGTAGTTGAAATACCTATATTATACAGTGAAGTACATTATAACTACACAAATGAACATACACTGTACCTGTCACTAATGTACTAGTTAATCTAGAGGTAGGAATAATAGTAGAGGCACTTATTATAGGAGTATCTGTAGTACTGCTTATGATGAAGGTACTTGAAGCAGGTACTATTGAAGTAGTTGATACCAGAGAAATAGTTGATGCTGAGGAACTAGCTGGAGTATCTATAGTATCATTTATGATAGAGCTACTTGAAGCAGGTACTATTGAAGTACCGGTAGTTGATACCAGAGAAATAGTTGATGCTGAGGAACTAGCTGGTACTGATGAAGCAGTTGGTATCAATGAAGCAACCAGCACTGATGAAGGAAATGTTTCAAATTCAGACATTATTAATGAGATTGGTACAGATAAAGTAGGCATTCTTGTTAGTAAAGACGTCATTGATGAAGTGGTTGCAATAGATGATGAAGTAGCTAGAATTATTGAATTAGTTGCAATTGTTAAAGTTAAAGTAGTTGATACTGGTGAAGTAGTGGGTATTGGTGAAGCAGACATTATCAATGGTACAGACATCATTGATGGAGTAGTCAATACTGTTGATGTGAGTGATACTAATGATGAATGAACTGATGACATTAGAACTGAAGATGTAAAGTCATCAGTAATATTAATATCAGTTATTACAGCAAGAGGATTAGATTCACAGTTCTTTATGGTAGCTAACTCACATGCATACAATCTTAAGTTATTACCAGCTGGTATGTCATCAATACACTGAATAAAGGTGAATTGATTATCAGGAGATATGAGGTAAGACTCAGTATAGTTCATATTATCAGTGAAAAGAATAACATCACTATTAGGTGTACTGCCATTGATATACTGAAACTGAAGACAAACAGAATTTGATGTGATATTAATCAATGTAAATTTCTGAAGATCATGAGTACCTTAAAATAAGTAAAATAATGTCATAATGTATTAATTTGTATTACTTACTGATTATTATAGTGTTGCTTTGAACTGTAACTCCATTTTGATAGTACAAGGTAGCATTAGTATTCAGTGTCTTATTTGATGGAAATTGAACAGCAAGTGAAATAATATTATTATAAGAACTATTGCTTATGGATACATTTGTTGTTGAATAACAGTTATCCTTAGTACATCCTTTCAAAGTAATGTTTATTAGTGACGCATTATTGCAAAACTGATGAACCTAAAAAGAATACATAGTCATGTTGTCTTAAACAGATAATCACAACAATTAATGGAATGTGATTATTAAGAATCTATTCTTAGCGTAGAAACTTACAGATACATTGAAACGAAAAGTCCAATTTACTTTCCCTTTTTCCTTATCAGTTACATATAACTGCACATCTACTGTATAGAGTAATCACTTTAGGCTCTCAATAAGTATAATTACTTACTTGTTGATTGAAATCCAACAGTTATGTTACTAGTAGATCCATTCCCAGCTTTATTAGTAGTTGTAATGTTAAACAGATATTGTTTATTGGTTGGGTTTATTGGACAGTAAGTGTAGTTAGTGATAGAGTCATTAAGGTACTGTTGATCAGTTCCTACACTGATTATATACTGTACTGTTAGTCCTGGTAGTGTGAATGGAGGATACCAACTGATAAACATACAACAAGAATCTAACTGATATCCTGTTAAATTACCGACACTATCAGGTGGACCTGGGAATGATTAAAAATTACAATAAGTATGTGTTATACTGACCTTGTACATATAAATATGCTGGTGGAGTGGCAATTGGTGCTCCAATGAGTCGTTGGGTAGTGCAGATTACACTTGTACCATTTATTTCACTTGTTGCTGTTAGTTTGAGTAACATCACTTTTTTACCATTTAGTAATGATAATAATGATACTAAACCTATAACTGGTGGATAAGTCACAAAAACTAGATCAATTTGAGTCAATCTGTTAGATCTAGCACATTCAAATGTCACAGTGTCATTGATATAAGCATATTGTGTCACTGGTACAATAGTGAAGATACTTGCACCTAAAATAGTTCAAATTTTTTAATATAAAATTAGAATTTTACCAGAAAAGCAAATTTGGCCGAGTATTGTTAGAACAGCAACAGGAGCAGCAAAAGAAACAGCCATTATTGAGCCCTCCCACGCAATTTGAAGGTGCTAGAAACATTAGTGTGTGAAAAGAAGGCGTGGTGTGGTAGGAGTATATTATGTCGTCTGCAGAGTTCAGTACCGGATCTGAGGACAAGAGAAGAGATTCATGATTACCTGAAGGACCTGTCAAGCCAGCTAGGCCTCTCATTGTCTGATCCTCAGTTTGCTGTAGCTCTTGACTCACGCGATCAGTTGAAAAAATTAAGAGAAGAGTTTAACGCTGATGGTAGAAAACCAAGAACAACTATCATTATATTAACGATGCCTTATGTAGACCTTGATTTGTCTGCTGAGTGTATTTATTTGGTTGGAAACTCCCTAGGACTACAACCAAAGAATGCCAAAGAACTCAGTTCTATTTAATGAAATGGACAAATGGGGGGAAAAGTGAAAATACAATTAACGCCAATTAACATTTATAGATTATTTAACACTATTCATTTTTCTTTTTTTTTTTAAAGAGGATTGTATGGTCATATGGATGGGACTTACGACTGGTAGATACTCAATAGTTTACAATGGTATTAAAATTTTTTGAATGAAATTTTTTTTAATTGTTAAAATTTACCGAATCCAGTCCAGCACTCACACTAACTCTAAAGTCTATTACCCTCTACTATACCATAAGCAGCACACTCTACCATTGATAGTTCCGACTGAGGAACTGTTAATGTTACAGTCTCATACTGTGGGAATCCAGCACTCTCTGTTACATTGTAAGCAGCACATTTTTTACTGGTAGTTCATAGTCTCCCTTTGACTGTAGAGATGGTAGATCTACAGTCTCATACTATGGGAATCTATAGTACCTTCCACTACACCATAAGCAGCACATTCTTCCATTGATAGTTCTGATTGTGGAACTGGTAGATCTAGATGTACATTCTCATACTGAGGATTAACTGATGATAGAATTCTTTCTTTAATTTTTAGAAAAATTTGACAAATGACCCTGTAATAAAGCACATGCACTTAGCCCAATTTAGAGCAACTTAAAAAAAATTGTAAAAAATTAAATTTTTACTGGCATCAGCTCAAACTTTTACCAAAACATATGTATACATGCATGTGTATCATGAAAAAATTTTTACATGTAGAATTCTCTTCTTTTTATCCTTGAGAAAATTTTTGGCCGATGACTCTGTAGGGCCTTTGGCCTTTATAGTGTTTGAGTAACTTTTAAGAAATCTAATTTTGACTGGAATTAGCTCGAACCTTTTTACACAACATAAGTACATGTGTGTGTATCAAAAAATTATAAAAATAAAAAATTCTCTTCTTTTAATTTTTAGCAAAGTTCAGCCAATACTGCAATTAATGCTTAGAGGCTTCAAGGTAATAATATTATTTATCTTGGATATCATTGTTTATCAAGTGTGTGATCACTGATCAATAAAATATATTAAAAAAAACAAACAATTATTGAAAATTAATGTAATGCATTATGAAAACTGACATATGGAATACAGGATTGTAGGGGAAGATGGTTTCTATCTGGTACTGTTTCTTGAACAAGGACCCATGTCCAAACTATAGTATTAAACTATACTTTAAAGCAGTTTTAATCAGTGGTCATCAGTAGAAAATTCCTTCAGCATAACTTCACATCCTGATGCATGATTCCCTTCTATAATTTTCCGTTACTTTTTTGACAGATTAGCACAGAGGGAATCCTACTTTTATTAACTTTTGTACTTACTTAGTGTATGGTTTTGGGCCAAATTTTGCCAAAATTAAAAAGAGAATTATAATGTTTTCTGATCCATATACAAATTAATTCTTATGTTGTGCCAAATTTTGACAGCTACAATGTATGATCAAGACTCATACGAGCCATATCAATGGACTAATTTACTCCTTAATAGTTTATTGACAACTCTCAATAGTATAGATTCACTGCAATAGCTGGAGTGAGTCATGTAGTTTAGGACACTTTGAGACAAGATTTGTAAGACCTGCAATTGAGAGAGGAAATGCCAAATCAATAACACAAAAGAAAGGTATAAAAGGTGTATACTGCTTCATGTACATGCATAGTCAAGAAATATTGGACTATGTGTAAAGCCTTACATAATGTTGTTGTAAAAATGAATCTAAAAGATTGTCATACCATGTAGATGGGTACAGAACATGAAGCAACTCAAGCAAGAAAATACACTCAGCTAGTTTCGGCCAGCATTAATCTTGGACAGTATGCTCAAACTTTTTTTGACGAGGAAATATATGGGTTTCTGCTTTTCTCAGCCAATTGTGAAGAATTTTCTGACCTTGGAGTATTTTAGTACTCCAATTGCAGTATAGTTTAGATGAGAGCTACAAGGCATTGATAAGGAAGAATTAATCCAATTAAACCAGCACAAGAAGAAGCTAGATTCTGCAGGCATTGATGTAAACCTGTTGTTATATGTGCATCATGCAGAAAGAATAACTTAAAGAATTATTGAAGGAGCTAAGTATTTCTAAAGCTCTGGATAGAACCAGGTTTAAGAATGCTCTTAAAGAGCTATCATTGAGCTCACCTGCTGGACAGAGTCATCACTCTTTTCCTAGCGACATTGCTATTCTACTCATGTTTAGCAGAATTCTACTATTTATTATTCTTGTTGTCGTTGACATTACTTGTAAAATTTTAGACTTTCTTATCATAGTTAATGTAATTTGTACTTACATTTAATATAGTTTGTTATTATTTTATCAGCAAAGCTACAGAAAATAACAGATTAATGTGTCATGCATCTTTAAAGTTTAGTTTTTCACATCTGTAATAGTAAAGACTGTGAATTGAAACTATAATCAATACACTAATGATTTCACATTTAATGCAAACATGAATATTATCATTTGTAACCTGTAACATAGACAAATGGTTATACTTTTTTAAAAACAGTTTACATGCCAATGTTGAAAGTATACTAAAAAGAGATAGAGAACTTACAAAAGAATAACAATAACATTCTTATAAAGCCAAGTAAAGAAGACCCTGAATGCATTAGTCATGGCCAACTGCAAGAAGATTCTCTACATATTACTGGCTCTCTTTGTGGTATCACTAAATTCAAGAGGCAATGACAAGTGCATTTATTTAACAAATTCAGCATCTTTGGTTTATCATCTCTGTGGAGAGGGAAGGTCTCTTCTACAACCAGGTACTCACTTATGTCTCTTGGTAAATGTATCCTACGATTTGAATATGGTTAAGTCTTCTTTTTGTTTGGTTTCTAATATTATTAATGTCACAATACAGAGTGCATCAGCTGCTGTCAGAGCCAATATTACATGTTCAAAACCAACTGGTCTTGGTTTTTATAACTCCAGTGGGTTACAAATTGAGAATGTTGACATATATCAGTGTGGAGGAGCAATGCCTTCTATAGCTGAGCTTTATCCTAGTAATGATAGGGCGTTCTATTTTCCCAAAGGTCAGTCAATAACACTGCTATTTAGTCATTTGGAAAATTTTTCACTTTTTAATGTATCCATTAACAGCTTTTATGGATATGGAGTTGTTTGCATTAATCCTTACAAAATCTTCAAAATATTTGCAGTCAATATAACCTCAACCGAAAATCGTACAGTAAGGCCTGGCAATAATACTAACTGTGGTGGGACTGGGCTACTCTTATACTTCTCAAACTACACAACCAAAGAACAAGTTATAGCTAAAATATCTAATTTAGCTCTCATAAATAACTGGAATTTTGACACTAGAATAAGTCATTTGTCCTATCCAAAAGTAATAAATACTTTTGCTTCTTGTGCTACAGTATTGTTCAGTGAAGGTAATTATCATGTGTCTGTATTATTTGAAAGAAGCTTTTGGAGAGGCTGTTACGGTAGCTTGTACAATGTAGCCATTATTGCCAGAGATGCACCAGTTGGAAAGACACATGTAGCATTTGACAATGCATTCTTTTTTGAAAATGATATCATGTACTCAAGAATTAGTGTGATAGGATGCTCTGTTGAATCACGACACAAAAGAGGTAAAAACAGCATTGATCTAAAAGAGAAGTGGAACTTTCTTAGCATCAAGGACAGTTATTTTCGCTTTAGCTCTTCTTCAGTTTTAAAGACGTACACTAGCAGTGAGCATTTATTCTTTAATGTCACCGTTGACTCTAGTGTTGAGGCATATGTAGCTGTTGCTCTGCTGAATATTTATTGTAAGAAAACTAATTTTCGTTATCACTCATCAGTTATATTTGCAAAAGTAACAACAAAAAATATCAAAAATCGACAGAGAAATCTTATTTTAGAAATAAAATCATTCCGAATTGGTGATCGTCAATTAAAAATTGCTTCGAAAATAAGGGTAGACAACATAGGGAAGCTGATCTTTGTCAATGTAGGCAATGTCACTATTTATGGTAATAACAACCTGCAATACATCAGTGGATCAGTTATACTTGCTTGCAACTCAGATATTTATTTACATGGTAACATAACATAAC
>NW_003546738.1:0-1394 GCF_000090795.2 Amphimedon queenslandica
CCTTCACATGCTGCATGAAGTAAACCACGTCCTCTATTATCCATTACATTAACACCTTGAGGATAAATACTGGATAAATGACGGAACACATCAATATGACCATTACTGCAAGCTGTAAAAAATGCAGTAAATCCTTCATTATCAGTAGCTGTAAGGAGATTATGATGAGTAGAACTACCAGTGACTGAGGACAGTAAAGCTTCAGTGGTATCCTTATGACCAGAGGCAGCTGCTAAGTGTAATGGTGCCTGACCTTCATTGTTAGTAATCAATAAATTATTGGGAGATAGTCTAAGACTTGCTTTTAATAATAGTGATACAACCTTCTTTTGTCCTCTTCTGCAAGCAAGATGTAATGGTGTATTACCATCTTCATCTTGTACATTAATAAGTACTGCATTATGCAGATTATTGGATGTGTCACAAGGACCATCTAATAAACACTTTGTCTCCCGTAAACGGACAACACTTATTGTGGGGATACTCTTACTGAGCATATATTCTAATATTTCAGCTTGATCAGCTAGTACAGCATCATGAAGTGCTACACGATTTTGATGATTGGTTGCATTAGGATGACAATAACTATTATCAATGAGAAACTTTAATACATTTAAGTGGCCTTTCTCTGCTGATATATGAATTGCTCCAGACCCTTTACTACTGGTAGCTGATAGATTACACTTCTTTCTAATAAGATATTTAATAACTTCTAACTGATTGCAATATACTGCAATAAGGAATGGGGTATGGCCATGTTTACTGTGAGATATTTCAAGTGATGATGGTAAGTGTTCTATAATGTACTGGACCAAATTTAATCTTCCCTTACTACATGCTATATGAATAGGAACCATTCCAGCATCATTCACAGCACACAAATCTAACTGATGATTCTCTACCAAATGTTTAAGTACAGGAAGAGAGCCACTGTACTGACAGGTAATGTGAAGAACTGTGGAATGATCAGATGTCTTAGCTGCTACATTACACTGAGGAAGACTAGTGAGATAAAGTATAACATCAGGAACATGACCTCCTGCACATGCTCTATGAAGAACTGTACTACCAGTATCAGTAGTAGTGGCATTAACATCACACTGGTACTTATTAATCAGTTTCTGTAGACAATGTAGCCTACCTTTATAAGCAGCTTCATGAGCTAGTGTGTACTTGTTATTGTTAGTGTGATTAGTAATATCCACACTATACTCCTGACTGTACCATTCCAGTATATGAGTGTGACCGCTCCCTGCTGCTGCATGTAATGCTGTGAAACCATATTCATCAGTAGCTAAAGGCTCAAGCTTATACTGTTGTATTAGTAATTGTACTAGATCAAGATTACCTGAGAAACATGCAAATGTGATACAAGTTTGGTCACGTGTATCCTT
>NW_003546738.1:2113-3618 GCF_000090795.2 Amphimedon queenslandica
GTATTACCAGATTGAGCAGCACAATGAATTGGCAGGTGACCTTTACTATTAGCTTGATGAGGATCTAACTGATAGGTAGTTATTAATTCTTTAACAAGAAATAAGTTAAGAGACAATGAGGCATAATGTAAAGCAGTGAGGCCATCCTTATCAACTGCAGTAGGAGACAAACCTTTTTCAGTAATAAGATACTTAACTAAATCAAAGTTGCCACTTGATGCAGCATGATGTACTAATGTGCCTCCTTCATTATCTGTTTTATTAATATCACAATGCTGTACCTCAATAAGATATTGTGTGACATCAATATGACCATTACGACAAGAGCGATGAAGACACGTCATACCATTATTATCAGAGATGTTAGGGTCACTGCTATGATTACTAATAAGATACTTCACAGAATTGATACTACCTGACCAGCAGCAGTAGGCTAATGGTGTATAACTATAAGTATAATCAGCTTTATTAGCATTGAGATTATACTGAGATATGATATAACTTAATACACTAGTAGAACCTGACCAGGCAGCATAATGTACTGGAGACCTACCATAATTATCTAATGAAGAAGCGATATTATATTCCTCTAATGCTTTTACTAGTAATATGCTGCCACTGCGTGATGCTAAATGAAGTAATGAACGTCCATCATTCGTATTAGCATTGATGTCAAAGTTAGAACTGGTCCTAGCTTTCTTGAGAAGTGATGCAAACATTTTAACTCTTTCATTTCGCTTGATAAAATCAATATTTTTTTTAATTCGAGTATTATTAATAATCTCAATAACTGATGCATCACGTTGTGCAAAAAGCTTACTATACACAATACCAGCTGGAATATACATAGCTGCATCACATGCACGATGTAAGCACGATCTACCATTAGTATCAATGGTTAATAATGCTTCATTACCTTTAATGCTAATAATATATTCAACAACTGATGATGAAGCAAACCATGAGGCAGTATGAAGTGGAGTCCTATTTTGTTGATCTTTTACATCAATGGATAATTGGTATCGAGTTAAAAGATACTTAAAAAGCTCAACATTATTGTTCATACAAGTGTAATGCAGGACAGCACCTTGAAAAATGTCTTTTGAGTCTGGTGAAAAGAGGTTTAATGATTCAAGCTTGTGGACTAATGCTAACTCTCCACTTTGACAAGCTAACAAGGATAATGAGGCACTAATATAATTTATCTGAGAAGTATTGCAATTCTTCTCAATAAAGAATTCCACTAGGTCAGAATGGCCCCCCATTGCTGAGTACAGTAATGCAGTGTTATTGCTACTGTCTGGTTGATCAGGAGGAACGTGACACGTGTCTACTAGATATTGTACTATAGATAAGTGGCCTTTATAAGATGCCATATGTATACTAGATACACTATTATCATCACCTTCATTAGGATCACTACCATATTGGATGAGAAGTTGAAGGATCTTCATGTGTCCACCATATGATGCAGAGTGTAATGGAGTCCAGCCATGAAGACCACG
>NW_003546738.1:4568-6688 GCF_000090795.2 Amphimedon queenslandica
TTGTTGCTACTAATGGAAACATTACATTTGGTATTGCTCTTTATGTCAATGTACGCATTACATCAGCTGAGACTGGAATAGACTCATCCATTAATAGTAATTATGTACCACCTGATCCTTCTTTCTTTCCATTCGGTGCTACTGTCACCAAAGCTCCTAGCATGATGCTTAATAGCAACATACCAGGGACGTATATATTTTCTCTGAATCATATACCACCAAGTATGACTATAGTACATGCATCAACTGTTCCGTATAACTTGTATATCTTTTAGATCCTTGTACTGAGCCTAGCCAGCCTGACTGCTCTGCTCTATGTAAAGCTAAACTTCTTAAGATGGCATGTGAGGCTTTGAGACTTAATGGTGATTCAGAAGATCTACCAGCTCCTTGTAATAACTGAGCACATTCAATTTTCTATTTTTTGTTTTAGTTGACTAATCAGTATTGTTTTTATATTAGAGTTAAAGTCAATTTTGTTTTATCAGTAGAAATAGCTAGTTATTTTGTCAAGGACATTAATTTTATTATTATTTTGACATGTAAAATGTCAGAAAGAACATATATTAGATTTTTAAAATGATAAAGTTAACTAAGAGACAGTCAGCAGGTATTATATAAAAAGAAAGATCCCATTTAAACAGATAAGCTGTATATACTGCTGGTGGTAGGTGTAGTAAATAGTGACAATATTGAAATTATATCATTATGTTGTGTAGAAATTTTTGAGTTGATTCCAGTCAAAATAGGATTTTTAAAAGTTGCTCAAAAATCTGGCCAAAGTTGGGCCAAATTTTGCCAAAAATGAAAATGAGAGAAATCTCTATTTTTATTAAACATTAAGTACTAATGTACACTAAATGTAATACCTTCCCATGTCCTGTGTTTCTCTCTCCTTCGGGCTCTTTCTTAAATGAATGTGAAACAGATACTTGTCTGTTACATAATTATCAAAATATCAAAATTAACCTTTAGAATCACCACTATCACTTACTACTATCAGGCTTGATTCAATATTAATAATGGCACTGCTGCCATCATCATAACTAATAGTTAGCTAAATAGTCTAAAAGAGCATTATGACTGATACTAATAGATACTAACATTCTACTGCAGCATCCAACAGTGTCAACTACATATGTGTGTTAGTACATACTAGAGTGACAGTATTTGCATTCTTTACCATCCATTCTCTTCCATGGGCTCCTTTCTCTTTTCACCTAAAATGTAGTAACTTTCATCTTAATTTGTATTGTTATTATTCATCTTAAAGCTGGCCAAATTCACTTGCATTTTTTAAAGATTTATGGTGTAAATGTGCCTGTGCTTGTTATCAGTATTTAAATACACTTGCATTGGGACTGGATACAAACAAATGCTACAGCATGAGTCAATTTGTCTCTTTTCTGATCCATTGATGCATATGCATATACCATTTTACTGCAAAGCAGGTACAATACAAAGTAATGCAGGGGAATAAATTGATATGGTACAGTCTTTTTTATCTTATGACCTCCTAAAAGTGTCAGATACACACCAAAAATATACTTAATCCCTCAGTTAACGTGAACATCATTTATGGTTATAATTATTCTTACATACTTGAGCCAACAATGATGGAGGAGTGTTGAAGAATGTAAAACTCGCTACTCCAGTAGTAACTGACAATTAAAAAATCATTATATACCATTATCGATCATTATATTACAATTAATTAACGAAGCACTTCATACACATACCACCTGTGTACCATGTCTCCTCCTAATCTAAGAAATAAACTACAAATTATCCACTCTTGATTATATATAATGCAAACATATATGTAATAACACATTATACTAATCTTGCATAGCCGAATAGCTAGGTGAGACTACATGTCTACTATAATAGTAAAATCATTCTTTTCATGTGGCAGACCAGTGTGATATATACAGGTATAATTAATTGTTGAATTAGTGAAGAATGCAAACTTATACCATGGTGCGTGGGTGGTTACCATGGAAACCTTAAATGTTTAGCGGGAGTTATATGCCCATAACCACCCTGCAGACAGTGTGGGTTTTCACAGTTTACACAAGAACAATACTGCAATACTTTACCATGGCATAAGTCAGATACAT
>NW_003546738.1:6698-7880 GCF_000090795.2 Amphimedon queenslandica
GATATGGCAA
The DNA here is from genome assembly GCF_000090795.2 of Amphimedon queenslandica. Lineage (NCBI taxonomy): Eukaryota > Metazoa > Porifera > Demospongiae > Haplosclerida > Niphatidae > Amphimedon > Amphimedon queenslandica. The sequence goes on from NW_003546738.1 coordinate 6,709, forward strand.
ATGACTTCCAACTAGCAGAAATAGACTTCACTTTATCATAAACTGAGTGATACTCATCAATACCTAAAAAGACTCTATCTAAATTTTAATTATAACCACAGACTCACTTAGTTCTTTATTACATACGCTACTAAAAAGATCCAGTGACGAGATTGTTGCCATCATGATCATGTAAAGGATCAAGTTTTGTCTAGTCACGGTCTATGATTTATAATCTGCGCGGTTAAAATATCTACTGACGTCAGCATTATTTATGCTGACTAGACTTATGTAATCATAGATATACAAACATGTATATCTATGATGTAATCAGGGATTTATTATACTAACGTACCGTGGTTAGTATATTATATCCCTGATGTAATGCATAATCATGCTATGCGACTAGCCAATTTCTGCTGAGGCAGTAGGCACTGCCCCCAAATTTCACCTTTTATGCTTTGAAATGACTCCAATTACGCTCATATTTTATGCTTTACTCAAGTATCAACTATCGAGTTACATGTACGTGCATGTATACGGTATCTATACCATGACATGACATTTAAACAACAACTACCAGTTGCAGATAATAAGACCATAGTTGACGTCATGATATGCATACAACATATCTAACAGCCAGTAAAGAATCAACCAAGTTACAGGCGGATCGCAACTGTCACGATCTCCTATTTTTTATTTGCGGAAAAAGTGGGCGTCTCCCTGGAAATAAACATGGTGGACTGTTGCTTACTGAGCTACTAAAATGAGCTCTTTTTCTTAATCTTGTAAAAGAATTTATGTATAGAACTTTTTAGAAGGACAAAAGACCTGTTTTAATGTTTCTAAAGGTGCTATAGCTTCATATAATGATTGGTGCGAGTGAATCAAGACTTTTGTTGAGTTTCACAAAGACGGTTGCCATAACTAAACACTGGACCACTCACTACAAGTAAGCCAGACACAACAATAAATGATATAGCATGGTAGAGTATAAAATTTGCCACAATCTAATGTCCTTTATGAGTGCATAGTGTTGCAAAAACGCATTTGGCCCACTATTTTGTCCAAAGAAAGTTGTCCTTGATAGAGGAATTAGTAGTAAAAAGTGTACTATTTGGAATGAAATGTCACTAAATATTTATATGCAGTATTATTTGACTTAAAAGCATTATAAAACAGTTGTTAGTGTG
>NW_003546738.1:7900-16063 GCF_000090795.2 Amphimedon queenslandica
ATGACTTGTCACAGCAATGCTGACTGCTGGAGCTATAGTTCTTACAAATTTCATTCCTTTATTTTCTAGAAATAATATATAATTATTTTGGAGTCTAATCACCTTATTCTTTTGAGAAATGAACTTGCACTGTTGGAGTTCATGTCATCTCATGCAGTGGACTGCCACAGCAGCAGCTGGACTAATTGATAATCTTCATGAGCTGCTTTTGTGCATGATGGTGCACCATCTCTGCCGAAAATAATATTGTGTGCTACATAATATATTCACTATAAAACCTTTTAAATACAACTCAATTTTGTAGTAGTATGGCTGACTTCTTTGACCTTTATATTGAATTGCGTGCTCCCATTATGCCAGTACAATAACTTGCCCTATTATGCTCCAAATTAAATTATGGTACTTAGCCCTAAGGTTTGCATGCCTAACACATCTAAGTGATGTCCTTGTTGCATGAATTACCACCTCCAGAAGAATTAATTGACAGTTTACAAGTTGCTTTCAAGCAAAAATAACGTTAAAGAATAATTATTATAATTATAACAAAAAAACATTAAAAATGTGTGAACAACGTTGTGATTATTGCATATTAAACAACAATAATAATAATCATTATAGGACAGATGACATTAATTTAATTATTCAATGAGTTAAAATATTCCGATTGACTTTTTGTGATTGACTTGCTTCCAGGTTGGTAATAATGAAAATTCGTCTTTAGACATTTTAAAAATATCCTATGATTAAAAAAAATTATTTTTTATTTCTATTTTTAATTTATTGTAACCCAGGACCCTGTACTATTATAACAGTACATGGTTTTTGGGCAGATTTTAGAGCAACAGAACATTCAGTATTAACAATAAAAAATACATGTACATGTACAGTACCATCAATACGTCATTATACGTGTAAATAAGATGTAATTAAAAACTAGACAAATGTAATTTAAAATAACTCTTACTTGAAAGTCCTTGTCAGAGAGATAAGTCTCCAGTTTATTATGATTCAGTTCCTCTGGTCTCTTCTTTAGCTCCTCCAAACTATAAGAAGTTCTCGTGTATTTAGAAAATTCTTCTTCGCCTGATCTTCGACTTCTAACAATTATACCATCACCAGCCTGTGCCTGTTAAAAATTAAGTATAAAAATGTACAATGCATTTATATTAAGATTAAGGATAATTGTTAAGGACACTGTAAATAAAAATATTTAAAAAATAAACGAGGCACAATTGGACACATTAAAAGTTGCTACATCATATACATGTACATGTAGATACATTGTATTATTTCATTTCAATTATTAGTGACATGTACATGTACACTGTAGGTTAATCTAACTTACATTGTTTAGTTTCACTACATCAGGGTTGTCTCTCCAATAAGGAAATAAGTTTATAAATTCCAAATCTTCAGAGCCAGCAGACACCACATATAATGTGGGTAATGGACTCCTCCCACTCTCTAAATAAGTAAATAAAATTAATAAAATAATCAATTAGTTCATTAAATTATACATGTACAATAACATCCATAACTACTCTTAAAGTTGCTCCAAAATTGAGTAAAAGTCCCTGTACTATAGTACACGGTCTCGGGCCAAATTTCACCAAAATTAAAAAAGAAACAATTCTCCATTTTTATATTTTTTCCTGATACATATACATGTACTTATGTTGCGTAGAAAGTTTGAGCTGATTCCGATCAAATTTGAATTTTTTATGAATTTTTAAAGTTGCTCCAAAATCAGGTAAAAGTCCCTGTACTATAGTACATGGTCTCAGACCAAATTTCGCCAAAATTGAAAAGGAGAGAATTCTCCATTTTAATATTTTTTCCTAATACATATATATGTGTTTATGTTGTGTAGAAAGTTTGAGCTGATTCTGATCAAATTTGAATTTTTTATGAATTTTTAAAGTTGCTCCATATGTTATATCGACATGCTTTTTAGCTGCATTTAGCATGTTTTGCAGGAAACCATTACATTACATTGTAGCTCCTATTTTTAGTCAAATTGGTCTCCCAAAATCTATTTCTAGATCTAATAATGTCTATAATACTGTAAACGTAAAAATTTTCGTGGCGGATAAATTTTCGTTTTTCGTGGGCCAGACAGATCCACAAAATTTTAATGCAAGGGTGTGGTGGTTAATTCAATAGGCCACGTGACAGCCACGCGTAGTGATCATAAATATTACTCGTCTCTCTTCCACACTTTAGCATCTCTCCTTCCTCTGCTTCCCAGATCTCCTTATATACATGGTAGCCCCTGATAACTGAAAAGATAGTGAAGGTAGGCATCTCTGCAGGTGTCGCCATGTCGCCACGTGGTCAATAAATTAATAAGATTGGGTATAATGCCTACCACAAAATTTTTAATGCACAAAAATTAATTTTTATGGAAAAATTCCAAAAAATTCGAAAATTTACACCACAAAATTTTTTACGTTTATGGTACATGACATACAATTCTACATGCAACATGTACAGTACATGTACATGTACAAGTACAGTGTAATTATACCTTTAGCGTAGTTAAGAGCTGTTTCAAGTGATAGTTTCTTTTCTTGTGCCCAGCGTGACATTGCTGTGCCAGAGAAAGCATTCTTTTCCCTTAATAAAGCATTCTTCTGTTCAGGCCACCAACCAAACCAGAGGTATAGGACAAAATGGGCATCAATTAGAAACACAGCTACAAGTGGTATACATACATGAGTGAAAATGTGAATTGTTGGTCAAAAAATATACATGTAAATCGAATAGAACAATAAAATCTCTAATATACAAATGGGCTAATAATATTCCAGCAGAAATGACAAATACACATGTATAATAAAATATGCAGGATCTGCAGGTAAACTTTTAGGATCTACATTGTAACTTACATGTACGTGTTTTATACATATCAATTGAGATAGAGGTACATGTACATGTACATAAGTAATATAAAAACTAATTGAGGCTATACCTGGTTGTACAGCAGTATATTGTATACATTATACATTATACATTAAACAGTATACATTATAAGTAAAAATGTGAATTGTTGGTCAAAAATATACATGCACATTGACAGTATAATAAAAACTCTACTACATGTAAACAGATGGGATTATATTCCAGCAGGAACGACAAATATGCAGGTCCATTTAAGGACCCTAAAATAGATTTGCACATTTTACTATCTCAATCTACATGTACATGTATTGTATGCATGTATAAATTGGGTCGATCTAACTTATACATGTATACAATACATGTAGACTGACATAGATGTAGATGTAATGAAAAAAATTAAAACTAATTGAGGGTATACTTGGTTGCACAGCAGTATATATTGTTTCTTGTGTGAATGGAAAGTGATCAGGAACAATGGAAATATCCTCAGGGCAGGCCACATGAGTCTCTTCAGTGGCTCTAAACCAACCAGTGGATCCTGAGAGTTGGAACAGTCTTGGGGTGTAAGAGGCAGGGAAGGTTAGTGGTGCATATTCTAGTTTATCTCCCATTAAGCGCTTTACTGCAGGGCACTCTTCACCTTCAAGAGTTTGTTGTGATACAGTGTAACCCAATCTGAGGGAGGAATGGTGGAGAGAGGGGGGGGAGAATAAGAAAAAAGAAGGAAGAGGATAAAAAATGAAACATTATAAAGATGCATACTTACATGTACATGTAGAGTAGACATATGGATCTCATACTATGTACTAATAGTAAGTTATGTACAGTATGCATACTGGTACTAGTGAGTTAATATTCATGTACATGTACATCAGTATATAATGTACATGTAGTTAAAGTATTATATAATTACTAACTTTTTCTTTAGTTTCCTAGCTGTGTGTCTTGCTATCTGTCTATACCTATCACTGGTCTGTCTACCAGCCCATGCAAACACACTCTTGGAAGAACCATCCTGTATTACATAGCAACCGCGAGACCTCAAGCAGAATGAGAGAGAAACACTGAGAGAGAAATAATAATAATAATAATAATAATAATAACTAGAAGAATGTAAAACATTAAGGGGCTCAGCCCCGAGCCACACTATTGTTGTACTGTATGACCTCCCTTGTTGCTAGAGAAGTTTTTGAATAGCAGTATTTATACATGTAAATGTAATTATTATCATAATTATTAGTCATGCTCTTCTTTCAAGATTATGGACTCTTGACAATGCAAACGTACATGTACATGTAGTTGATATTACTCACCCATCAGTATTGATTTCTAACAAATAAGCTTCCTTCTTGGCAAAGCCACCACAATAGTACAATCTATAGCCTACAAATGTAATAAAATATTATACAAGTACATGTACAGTAGAATAAATACACACGTATTTACAAAAAGAATTTTCCCACAATTAAAAACTGGTATTGTACATGTACATGTATTTGTACATGTGTTAATAATACTAAACTTACCATTTTTGCATTTCGATATTTCATTATTGTCCGATTTTCCGTACATGATGATCATTGACCCATTGAAGAGTTGAAGGAATGCTGGATGCTCTGTCCCCTGCACAACACGTACCTGTGGCCCTTTCTCTTTGTCCATCTCAACTGTCATGATGGCAGTCGCACCTTTCTCATTGATAGAAGCATGATGACCTTATAAGGAGAAGAGAGAGAGAGGGAGGGAGAGAGAGAGAGTGAGTGAAATATAGAAGCAAGGTGAATAGGAATGTATATTTCATTAATATTGTTCAGCATTCATGTACAAAATACATTTGTTCTACATGTACATGTACTATTAGAGTGGGAAATTTTTGAGAGACTAAAATTTGGAAAATTGCTAAATTCTGGTGATTGACGAATTTTAATTTGGTGAATTTGTGGCCACGTGCCATTGAGCATGCATATAATGGCTCAAAATAGTGGATTTTATTTTGGCAAATGGCTATCAAAATGCCAAATTTGCAAAATTTAACTCCCTCCAAAATTTCCCCACTATACAGTAGTTATAATGGAATACCTTGCCAGAAGAAATAAGCACAGCGATCTCTTCCCCCTGACTCCAGTACCCTCTGGCACTCTTCATCTGATTCAACAACATCTTCATCACTTGAGCAATCCTCAGGGTTAGCTTCTTTCTTCTTCTCTGGTGGACTCGGGGACTTACTCTTAGACTTTTGATACTGTCTATCCATAGCAAACATACCTAATGTAATGTGCATGTAATATAAAGAAATGAAATACATGTATATGTATACTGTATATAGCAGAAAAGTTTCGTGGCCACAAAATTTTTGTGGATTTTGAGTATTTTAAAAATTCAAGAAAATAAAATTGATTTAATACGGTTTAAGATGGCCAAAAATAGAAACTAATGAAATTGATTTTGAACGAATTTGCGGCTATGAAAATTTTCCACTATACAGTATATATAAGAATAAAATAAAAATTAATGATAACACATACATATGTATACACACATACCATTATATCTACATGTACATTATAATATATGTATAATTACATGTACGTGACCTCACCTTTCCCAGGTGTTAAACCCTCCAATTCTCTCACTACAGTTATTATATAGCTCCATCTTATAATATACCCTTCACCGCTATAGAACAAGTGATTGTCCTCCTCGTTAATCAGGAAACTATCCGAATCCTTCACACGATATTTCTCGACTTTCTGAGACCTCACTCTATTGCAGGCGAAGGTTGAGCGGGAGACCTGATAGTTCCCTCGTCCTCTGTGGATGTTCTCCCCATCGAGTCTGAGACCTTCGAATGGTTTGGAGGCTTTAAGCATCACAGATACATCAGCTGCTTGTAATTCAGGCATAGGAGGAGGCTACAAAATATACCAATAATATACTAATAATATACCAATAATATACTGACATGCACAATATACTCAATTATACTGCGGAGTGTACATGTACATGTAATGCATAATGGTGGTCTTTTAAATTTGAGCATAATCAAATTATTGTACATGTAGCAAATTTTAAAGTACATGTAGTGTGCATTGCACATAATTTTAAATAAGTTTAATTGTTATGGTGAACGCTTAAGCCATTTCCTATCACAAATTCTTAATCTTTTGCATTACAAGCACAAGCATTAGAAAAAAAGCATTCAAAATACACGTACAATTATACATGTAAATTGCACATGTACATGTACATGTATGAAGTACCTTGACGACTTCACCCGATGATTCATGTCCTTTCATTTTAATAATGCGTCCTGGTTCCGGCCAATCAGAGAACTTCTCTCTAAAGAGAATATTCTCAGACCCTTCGTTGACACGAGTGAAGAGAGACCAGTCTGGTCTGGGCTCGAGGTCTCCTTTGGAGGGTTTCCTCTCTCGAATGCTCTTCCGTCTTGTGCTTGAATTAAGAGTACCGTGTCTCTGTCTTTTATGAGAGAGAGGGAGTGGGGGAGGGGTAGGAGGAGGAATAAAAAGGATAAGAGTAAACTAAATTATTAATAAGAATTAAATACATTAAGTAGAGGTTATTTTATACAGTAAGGAATGTAATTGGTACACTAGGTGCTGTCCGTTAAATGGAGGTGTATGCTATAGAGAGTGTCTATTAAGAGAGACTATACTGTACATGTACATCTTACATCACCTAGAATATGTACTCTTAATTCTGATCACTTACTTTGAGAATTTCCCTGAAGATCTGATCCCTACTCCACTAGCAGTAGAAGAGATTTTCCGAACCGGACTCCCAGTAGGACCAGGCTTACCACCTTTACTCCCTCCAGCAGCAATCGGCTTAAAAGATGGAGGGACACACTGACCATCAAACACCTTCCTAGCTTTAATCATGGCTGGCTTTCTGAAAGAAGGAGGAGACTTTTTACCAATCCAAACATAGACCTCAGTGCAGAAATCAAAGAGTAGGATCTACAGGTATAATATATGGTAACAGAGAATGTGATAAAGAACAGTGAATGAGAAATAAGAGAGAAATGGTTGTATAATATACATATACCAAGTGGCAGGTGTCTCAATGTATTTTATCATTAGTACCATGTATTGCTATTGTGGGTTTACATTAGGAGCAATTAGTAGCAGATGCTACCAACATGCATTTAATTACTATATACACATGTACATGTGTACATGTACTATAGTTGAAACAATTAACCTTCTACAGGTAATGTGTACAAATGTAGTACGATGGGAATTAAATGGTAATATAGCCAGATGAAGATTCTTTGGGAAAATCAAATAGAAATAAACCAGTTAATAAAGGCAATGTATATACATGTAATACCATGCATGTGAATATAGTACATGTACTTTATACATGCAACAAAGAATACAGAGTTTCATTTTAGACAATACTTAAAGCTATTTGTATGTACATGTAATGTACATGTACATATAAATACATGCTAAATACCTTCTTTGAGTCTAATAGTGCTATTTTAGGCATCGTGGGTGTGTCTTCGTGAATTATAATGTATTTTCCTGTAGTCTCTGCTGATCCATCTTGAGTGTACTGGTATATCTTTGTTGCTAGATTCATTCCTTTCTCATAAACATCATCTAATGGCATACTGTCTATAGGGCAGAGAAGAAACAAATTATGTACAGTGTAAAGCAATGATGAAGCAAGAACTATATTTCATTTATTGTGCCAGCAAATGAGCAAGGAAAATGCATGGCCATTTAAGCCCATTTCGTACTATAAATAGCCTATGTCCTATAATATTATAGGACAGCTATTATAGCCTATAGCCTATGTGCCTATAATAGCCTAGCAGATATGGGGTCAAGTACTAGGAAATGTACTTAAACACAAAGACAAGCACTTAAATGTGTTGGAAGTACCAGCACAAGCACAATCCTTAGCTTTAACATAAGTGCTTAAGTACAAGAACAAGCATTCTCCAGAGTGCTTAAGTACATTAATAAGTACTAGATATTCAATAAGTGTAAAAATAAAGTAAATTACAATTATAGTTGTTCACTTTACATGCACTTAGTCATTTAATTTACTATCGCATCTAATAAACACTAACTCTGTGAATTGTTCATAATAAATGAAACAGCAGAGAGAGCTTTGGAGTGATACCACTAATGGTGATGCCATTACTGTTCTTTAAGCTAACACGCAATCACACAATGTACTAGTAAACTTGTATACTACTGTACCACTACATTGTACATGTACATCTAC
>NW_003546738.1:16073-17780 GCF_000090795.2 Amphimedon queenslandica
ACAAGAGCACTCTAGCTTGGCATCTTGTGTAGAATGTACACAAGGCTAAATTAGGACTTTTACAGGGCAAGAGATAAAAGGAAACAGAATAGGGAACTAATCATAAATTGCAAGACTATCCTATTTCAATGATTTGGTTTCTCTAGTTTTGTTTCCACAAAATTGGTGACAATTAAGCAAAACCCATTTGCTACTTTCAATAAGCTAGTTTGATTTATAATTATCGAAGTTAAAATCAACTTGGTCTTGTTATCATCAATTTAACTGACAAACATGTTTTTGATATTTCCTGTCTTTATAAAAAGGCAGTAGTTGCCAGTTCTGTATTACTTCAAATTACCTCTATCTAGTCAAGATGAATAATCAGTTCCATCAAACTCAAGATAGTGATGGCTACTTACCAATGCAGGGAAAGCAGGAAAATGAAAATGTCTATGAGCTTCCAGAAATTTCTAACAAAGGACACCAGCAGCCTCTTCCACCACCTTCTGAAGATATAGCAAATGCTACACAAAGGCAGTCATCTTGGAGTAAACCACAGCTTTGTATGACAGTATTACTCTGTCTCATATTGATATTATTAATAATTATACTGGGCATTGTTACTGTAGTGTATGCTACTGGTAATAATGTTGAGTGTACTAATACTGCAACTGATGCTAGCAGTAGTGAATGTGAAACTACAAGAGATTCTGCACAATAGCTCATTAACATTGTCAATACTCTCTCTAATCTACAAGACACCAGTACCTCTACTGCTGGAGTGGCTGATGATATACTACTAATAGCACAAGAACTATTAGTACTACACAATGAATCAACTGCTTTACCTACCTCTTGTAAGCAAATACATGAACAACAACCTAACAGTCCATCAGGTTATTATATACTGGCAGGACCTACTGGAACATATTCTACATACTGTAATATGGGAACATTGTGTAGTTCAGTAGGAGCATGGACAAGACTAGCACATCTGGATATGACTGATGCTACAAAGAACTGTCCTTCTGGGTTTAGACTGTACCAGTCAGGAAGAGTTAGAGCTTGTGGTAGACGAGTAACACGCAGAGGTAGCTGTGTATCAGTTCAGTTCCCATCTAATGGTATCAGTTATTCTCAGATATGTGGCAGAGTAACAGGATATCAATATCATTCATCAGATGCAAGAGTGAGTGGTAATATCAATTCTCCTTATGTTGATGGCGTTAGTATCACTCGTGGATCTCCTCGTCAACATGTCTGGACTTTTATAAGTGGACGGAGTGATACTTATGACCGTAACCACTGCAGCTGTAACCAACCTCAACGACTTGTTGGTAATAATTATTTCTGTGAGTCTGGTAATCCTACCAGTAAAGCTAATAAATTTTTCACATCTGATCCACTCTGGGATGGTCAAGGTTGCGGTTCTCTTGAATCAGCTTGTTGCAATGTTCCTGGTATCCCATGGTTTCACAGAGACTATGGTAACACTACCACTGCTGACTATATTGAGCTGAGGGTGTGTGGAAATGAAGGGACAAGTAATGAAGACAGTCCTGTTGGCTTTTATGAGATTTATGTCAAATAACTTTGTAATTCACTAACAATTGTTCTTGTTGACTTTCTAGGTTACAAATGCTATTCTTACTCCTTCAGTTATTTTTTACTTCTTCATATGCATAAAACACTATTGTGCTACATGTACATGTATGTGTAATTTTG
>NW_003546738.1:19978-35136 GCF_000090795.2 Amphimedon queenslandica
CTTAAGCACTAATGTTAAAGCTAAGGATTGTGCTTGTGCTGGTACTTCTAACACATTTAAGTGCTTGTCTTTGTGTTTAAGTACATTTCATAGTGCTTGACCCCCATATTCCTGTCCTTATCATATGGAAAGTATAAGCTTTTTTGATTGTATCACGAGCCATAGGTCATCATTATTTATATTATAGTTCAGGTATTATTGAGTGTTTGGTGCATATTCTCAATGTATTATATATTCTAATAGCATTCTGAGTAATTTTTCTATTAAAAATTTTGGGGGGAGGAAGTGGAGTTTGGAGTAGATCTTCTTCCCATCCCTCAGTAGATAAAACCCTGCTGAAGCTAGGATTACCAGTTATGCAAGGTAATTAATCACATACTTAAGAAAGTATAATATTGATCTTTTTTGATGCATTGATTTGCATACAAGAACACTCTAGCTTGGCATCTTGTGTAGAATGTACACAAGGCTAAATTAGGACTTTTACAGGGCAAGAGATAAAAGGAAACAGAATAGGGAACTAATCATAAATTGCAAGACTATCCTATTTCAATGATTTAGTTTCTCTAATCTTGTTTCCACAAAATTGGTGACAATTAAGCAAAACCCATTTGCTACTTTCAATAAGCTAGTTTGATTTATAATTATCGAAGTTAAAATCAACTTGGTCTTGTTATCATCAATTTAACTGACAAACATGTTTTTGATATTTCCTGTCTTTATAAAAAGGCAGTAGTTGCCAGTTCTGTATTACTTCAAATTACCTCTATCTAGTCAAGATGAATAATCAGTTCCATCAAACTCAAGATAGTGATGGCTACTTACCAATGCAGGGAAAGCAGGAAAATGAAAATGTCTATGAGCTTCCAGAAATTTCTAACAAAGGACACCAGCAGCCTCTTCCACCACCTTCTGAAGATATAGCAAATGCTAAACAAAGGCAGTCATCTTGGAGTAAACCACTACTGTTCAATACAGTATTACTCTGTCTCATATTGATATTATTAATAATTATACTGGGCATTGTTACTGTAGTGTATGCTACTGGTAATAATGTTGAGTGTACTAATACTGCAACTGGTGCTAGCAGTAGTGAATGTGAAACTACAAGAGATTCTACACAAAAGCTCATTAACATTGTCAATACTCTCTCTAATCTACAAGACACCAGTACCTCTACTGCTGGAGTGGCTGATGATATACTACTAATAGCACAAGAACTATTAGTACTACACAATGAATCAACTGCTTTATCTACCTCTTGTAAACAGTTACATGAACAACAACCTAACAGTCCATCAGGTTATTATATACTGGCAGGACCTACTGGAACATATTCTACATACTGTAATATGGGAACATTGTGTGGTTCAGGAGGAGGATGGACAAGACTAGCGTATCTGGATATGTCTGATGCTACACAGAACTGTCCTTCTGGGTTTAGACTGTACCAGTCAGGAGGAGTTAGAGCTTGTGGTAGAAATAGCAGCAGTGGTGGCTGTGTATCAGTTCAGTTCCCATCTAATGGTATCAGTTATTCTCAGATATGTGGTAGAGTAACAGGATATCAATTTTTTTCACCAAATGCATTTGCTGTTGGATCAAATAACATCAATTTTCCTTATGTTGATGGTGTTAGTATCACTCGTGGGTCTCCTCGTCAACATGTCTGGACACTAGCAAATGGTATAACTGGCTCTTATAGCAACGAATGGATATGTCCATGCTCAACAGGGAGCTACCTCACTGTCCCATCTTTTGTAGGAAACCATTATTTCTGTGAGTCTGGTAATCAAGCTAGTAATTGGAAGAAGAAACTCTACACATCTGATCCACTCTGGGATGGTCAAGGTTGTGGTTCTCTTGAATCACCTTGTTGTAATGTTCCTGGTATCCCATGGTTTCACAGAGACTATGGTAGTACTACCACTATTGACTATATTGAGTTGAGGGTCTGTGGTAGTGGCGGAGCAACTAATGATGAGGACAGTCCTATTAGCTTTTATGAAATTTATGTGAAGTAACTTTGTAGTTCACTAACAATTGTTCTTGCTGACTTTCTTCTTTATAAATGCTATTTTTGCTCCTTTAATTATTTTTTACTTCTTCATATCTTATAAGATACTATTGTGCTATGTGTAGTGTGTAGTTTTGCCTAGTAAAAAATATCTTTTTTTGTTGATAATAAATCCACATAATTATTAGTATCATCATACCTTATCTACAAAGTTTAAATTGATCACACTTTCTAAACTCCTTAATTTTTATCAAAAGGTTACAAGGTTACTAAAAAAGGTTATAAGATACTAAACATATTTTTGACTTAGAACAATTTTGCGTTTTCATCCAGAAATGCCACAAAATTTGTGCTAGATCTGTGTTAACAAAATTAAATGGACCGTTTAAATTACAATACACACTGTAATGGGATTTTTAAAGGGATGCTCATTATGATTAATGCAATATTATAGTACTATTCCAAACAAATGGTAATTTCATATTTATTTTGAAAGTGATGCATATATTTAAAAAATTCCTATTCATATTATTTAATATACTCAATCTAAATTGAAAAGACATTAATTATTTTTCTTTTTAATTTTTAGAGTGCACCTGACACATCCAGTAAAGCATCACAAATTGAGTCGTTACTACTCAAACAATTTCTGGAAAATATCTTAACTGGAAAGATCTCCACCGGTGCTAGTCAAATTGCGCAATCAGCTGTGAGTGGGTGTGGCTTGTTGCTATGACGATATTATATTTGTTTAATTTAGGTTTTGTTGGCTGAAGTATTGTACTCGCGTGTGGTCGCTGATAGTCACGGAAGGTCCTCACCTTTCATTGAGTTTGGGTCTCGACATGTTTGGCTAAATGAAATAAAACCTTTTGAGAGTAAGGGAGTTTATGGAAATACCCTGTTTTTTAAAAAATGGCTCCAAAATCACCCCTAATTTTTATTACATTTTCTGATACATATTGATGTCATTAAGTTGTGTAGAAAGTTTGAACTGATTCCGACTTAAACTTTTCAAGTTATGAGTACCTTTTAAAAACAGCCAATTTTTGTAAAATACCGAAGGCTATAGCCCATGGTTTTTTTCCAAAAAATGCCTCCAAAATCACCCCCGATTTTTATTACATTTTCTGATACATATTGATGTTCTTATGCCAAGCCAGAGTGTTCTTGGTTAATGCATTAAAAGGTCAATACATTTAAGTATGTGATTAATGGGTAATCCTAGCTTTAGGAGGCTTTTATCTACTGAGGGGTGGGAAGAAGATCTACTCCAAACTCCACATTCCCCCCCAAAAGTTAGATGTAAAAAAATTACTCAAAGTGCTATTAAAATATACAGTACTTTGAGAATATGCACCAAGCACTCAACAGTATTATCAACAAATACAACTGCATTATCACTCAATGAAAGTTTACTTTCCTCCTAATCTTGCCACACATAACGAGGGTAATTCCTCCCAAAACAAATTGTTAAGATTGAATCTTGTTTATCATTTCCTAAATTTTTATTACACCTTTTGTTATCCTTATCACATGGAAAGTGTAAGCTTTTTTTGATTATATCACGAGCCATAGGTCATCATTATTTATATTATAGTTCAGGTTGTTTATTAGACAATATTCTATATTGCAGCTTAAGTCCACAATTGTAGTTGAAGTTTATTATTAAACTAGTTTGATTTATAATTATCAAAGTTAAAATAAACTTGGTCTTGCTGTCATCAGTTTAACTGACAAACATTTTTTTGATATTTCCTGTCTTTATAAAAAGGCAGTAGTTGCCAATTCTGTATTACTTCAAATTACCTCTATCTAGTCAAGATGAATAATCAGTACCATAAGACTCAAGATAGTGATGGCTACTTATCAATAGATGCTGGAAAGCAGGAAAATGAAAATGTCTATGAACTTCCAGAGATTTCTAACAAAGGACACCAGCAGCCTCTTCCGCCACCTCCCAAAAATATAAAAAATGCTAAACAAAGGCAGTCATCTTGGAGTAAACCACTACTGTTCGATACAGTATTACTCTGTCTCATATTGATATTATTAATAATTATACTGGGCATTGTTACTGTAGTGTATGCTACTGGTAATAACGTTGAGTGTATTAATCCCGCAACTGATGCTAGCAGTAATGAATGTGAATTTACAAGAGATTCTGCACAAAAGCTCATTAACATTGTCAATACTCTCTCTAATCTACAAGACACCAGTACCTCTACTGCTGGAGTGGTTGATGATATACTACTAATAGCACAAGAACTATTAGTACTACACAATGAATCAACTGCTTTACCTACCTCTTGTAAGCAGTTACATGAACAACAACCTAGCAGTCCATCAGGTTATTATATACTAGCAGGACCTACTGGAACATATTCTACATACTGTAATATGGGAACATTGTGTGGTTCAGGAGGAGGATGGACAAGACTAGCATATCTGGATATGACTGATGCTACACAGAACTGTCCTTCTGGGCTTAGACTGTACCAGCCAGGAGGAGTTAGAGCTTGTGGTAGGACTAACAGTAGTGGTGTCTGTGCATCAGTTCAGTTCCCATCTAATGGTATCAGTTATTCTCAGATATGTGGTAGAGTAACAGGATATCAATTTTATACAACAGATGCATTTCAAAGATCAAGCAACCTCAATTCTTATTATGTTGATGGTGTTAGTATCACTCGTGGGTCTCCTCGTCAACATGTCTGGACACTAGCCAATGGTTTCATGGACACTTATAACATTTCTCCACATTCTATGTGTCCATGTTCAACAGGAAGCTCCCAGACTGTCCCATCTTTTGTAGGAAACCATTATTTCTGTGAGTCTGGTAATCATGCTTCTAATTGGGCTAATATTCTCTACACATCTGATCCACTCTGGGATGGTCAAGGTTGTGGTTCTCTTGAATCACCTTGTTGTAATGTTCCTGGTATCCCATGGTTTCACAGAGACTATGGTAACACTACCACTGCTGACTATATTGAGCTGAGGGTGTGTGGAAATGAAGGGACAAGTAATGAAGACAGTCCTGTTGGCTTTTATGAGATTTATGTCAAATAACTTTGTAATTCACTAACAATTGTTCTTGTTGACTTTCTAGGTTACAAATGCTATTCTTACTCCTTCAGTTATTTTTTACTTCTTCATATGCATAAAATACTATTGTGCTACATGTACATGTACAGTATAATTTTTTCCAGTAAAAATATCTTCTCTTTTTGTTGATAGTAAATTCACACAATTATTAGTTTACAAGATGCTAAACATAATTTTGACTTAAAACAATTTAGCATTGTTATTCAGAAGCCTGTTAAAAGCAGATTAAGCTTGTGCTAGATCTGCTCACCGTATTAAATCAAACCTTTACACTTTACAATTACAATGTACACTGTATGTGATTCTTCAAAGGGATACTCATTGTGATTAATGCAATAATAATAATAGTATTATTGCAATCAAATGATAATTTTATATTTTTTTAAATGGCCAATTTTTGAAAAATACCCAAGGCTATAATAGCCCATGGTTTTTTCGGAAAAATGACTCCGAAATCACCCCCAATTTTTATTACATTTTCTGATACATATTGATGTACTTATGTTGTGTAGAAAGTTTGAACTGATTCTGACTTAAATTTTTCAAGTTATGAGCATTTTCTTAAATGGCCAATTTTTGAAAAATACCCAAGGCTATAGCCCATGGTTTTTTCCGAAAAATGGCTCCAAAATCACCCCAAATTTTTTTTACATTTTTTGATACATATTGATGTCCTTATGCTGTGTAGAAAGTTTGAGCTGATTCCGACTTCAAATTTTTGAGCTATGGCCACTTTACTGCTACAATGTAGATACAGCTCATGTCCAAAATCACTCCATAATAATAATAGTATATGTTCATGTATATGAATTACACTCATAATACCTTTATTAACTGTCCAATACTTTAATAATACTTATTTATTAATAATTAATATTAATATTACTAATAATTAATATCAATATTAATAATTAATATCAATAATAATATTATCAATTATTTAATAATACTTTATTAATTAAATTACCTTTATTAACTGGTTGCTTCCCATTCAGTATCTCCCAGAACATGCTTTGCTTCTTAGACAAGCGCTCACTGCTGTCCTCTATGGAGATGAACCCGTTACTATGACAACCAAGCTCCTTCCTCTGCTGTATTCTATGCACTAGATCATTGCCCTAATAAGGAAGTAATCAATTAAGTGTGTGGGTAGACCAAATTGATTGATAAACAGTCAAAAAAAGTTGCTATTGCCAATCACTGGAATTGTCTGAATTATCTATCTCATGATTATATTTATATTTTAATGGTCAATTTTGAAATCAAAAAAAAAACTTCAAAATTGATGTAAAAAAAACGACAATTATCACCATTAATTTCCTGTCATTATGAGATACATGTATATGTACATGTATAGCCACTGTGTTTATATAATACTTATAAAATATAAATACAGTGTACATAGTACATTATAGTCTTTACCATACCCTGGCTTTTTCAATGACGTTTGCTTCTTTCCCATTCCAGAGGAAAAGGTCATTGTCACGAATCAAAACAAAGACATCACCTGAATTAACTGAGCTAGCTACCGGTTGGACTAACCGAGTCTGGACATTCTTACGACCTTTAGAAAAAGAAGAAGGAATGTCAATATTACATAGTTAAAAGAGTAACATTTGTAACAGACACTGATTATAAGTACAGCATTGGATAATACATGTACATTGTACATGTACATGTATGCATGTAACATAACTGCCATAAAGGTTATACATGTACATTTAGTGAGACACATACCCTAGTGTAAAGGTAGGGTCTACAGACAGTCTATATAAGAGATAGCAACTAAATTTGTGAACTCAAATAGGCTTAAGAACATGAATACATGTGTACATGTACATGTACTGCACATGTACGTGTATACATTGTAGATAATAGATACTGACAAACCTTTAACGATTAGTAGCATCAGTGGATGTGATGTTGTCTTGACTCCATAATTACTATTAGGCATCTCACTAACATCAGATACTCTACCACCACCACCTCCTTCCTTATCATTCATCATCTACAACAAACAACAAACAACAATAAAAAAACAACAATAAACAAACAACAATAAACAAACAACAATAAACAATAAACAATAACAAAAATATAATAACAACTATAGATAGCAAGAGCACATAATATTTGCCATTACCTGTTCCACTATGCCAGTTTTTCTCAGTTTGACGGTTGTGAAATCAAGTTTTGCTGCCAGTCCTAATAATGCTGAATGATCCAAAACTTTCTTACCTACAAATATAAATAAATAAATAAATAAATAAATAAACAAACAAACAAATAAATAAATAAAAGAATAAATAAATAAATAAACAAAAAATAAAATAAATAAATACAATGTAAATAATAATAATAATAATAATAATAATAATGATGATAATACTTACATTAAATAAGAAATAATACATAATTTATATAAAAACTGACCCATATATGTTGAATATGCATTTGGGTCTGATTTGGGCGTGGCTCCAGAAGTGGGTGTGTCCATTTCACTGGATATATCATTCCTTTTGTTGAGGAGCTGGAGGTGAGCGGAGGACGGCTTCTGTCTCTCTCTTGGACGAACTGCTCTTTTATGATCAGAGACTGATGAGAGACTAGAAGAAATGAATAGACAAATTAATAATTAATAAAGTACAAATTAATAAGTTAATAAATTAATAAGTACATGTACATGTACATGTACATGTACATGTAGTGCTTTGTGAAATAATTTACATTATCTTTGTGAATTATCAATGGATTAATGAAAGTACATATACATGCATGTACATGTACATGTATAAGCAAAGAGATGCTAAAAGAATAATTTTGTTACATGTACATGCACACAATCTACATGAATTTTTAATATCTAAAGCTACAGGTTCAGAATTCTTATGTTGTGACCTGAAGTGCTGTGTAATGCAATGGGTAAATGCAAAAATAGCGTCTACCCATTGCAATATATATACAGCACTTTCGGTCACAACATAACAATTCTGAACCTACAGCTTAAGGCAAGCAAAACAAAATACAAACAAATACAGCACAATAGTATATGCTTATATACACACTTTGTAGAGTACCAGTAACTCACAGGTTCTTTTGTGCCATTGAGCTGATATCATCAAACACTGATAGAGTATCATCTCTCTCCACTGAGTGACCTCTTGATCCAGAAGGAGACCCAACAGTGCCAGCAGAAGTACTTACATTACCTCCTCTCTTCAACGTCCCTCTATTAGCGGCACCCTTTGTTATAGTACCAGCACTGCTTCTTCTTGAGAGCCTCAGTGATGAACGGTGTTTGTCCGAATCAGCTAAATTCTTAGATCCTCTTTTTATTGATGCTCTTAGCGTACCACTCCCAGTGGCTCCTACTGATGCTGAAAGGACTGGAGGTTTTGATGCCGACGTTTTCTTGATAGATTTCCTTGTTTCGTTTGAGCGACTAACATAAGCAGTAGTGCTATTAGTCTTCATCATTGGTGCTTTGGTACGTGATGCTTCACCTATACAGGAATCAGAGGTCTTGGACTTCAATAACTGGTTCTTTGATGAAGGAGGCGGGCGAGAAGGAGTGGGATCTTCTTTTGAGACTGAGCTATTCACCAGTTGAGAGGTACTTTTAGATGTTGATTTTGGTTTTGCTGAAATGGGTCTAGCCCCACCAATAGATCTCTTACTCTTCCTCATACTGTCCCTCTCTCCACCAGCTCCTGATCTTGTAATGGATACCTCACTACTAACTGCTTTAAGATCAGAGCTTGCTTCGGGGTCCGGAGGTGGGACAAGAGAAGCGGACCGTGGTCGACCAGCTCCACCCGTCGTCCCACTGACCGATGTCTTAGCACTGGCCGCCCGAGACATTGACTTGCGTTTCATTGAAGCACGATTAGGGATACTTGATTTACGAAGCGTTCCCGCCCCACCCCCAGAATGAGCAGGGGGGACCGGTAGTGATACCTTTCTTGGCGAAGTGGTCCGTGTCATTCCTCTGGCTTCGTGATGGGGAGACTTGTTACTGGGAACTCGAGACATTTTAGTATCACCGTCAATTTGAGTGGTCGGCCTTGAAGATTTACGAAGGAGTGTACTACGATAGATATAAGTGAGTTGAGAGGCTTCGTCATTTGCTGCACCTTTCTTTGTATCAATATCAGACCATATGGGTACTTCAGGCGGAGACAAGGCCATGCCGAGGAACTCCGTATCGTCCGGTTCTGAGTGAAGGGGGGACGTGGGTGAAAGGGGGCGTGCCCCTAAGGAGTCGAAAAGGGATGGAGGTGATATGGGAGCGTCTGGGGAAGGAGAGGTGATCAGTGAGACTAATGGGTTTAGTATAGTTGATGTGGTATCGTCACTCTCTACCTTAGCAGTTGATAAAGATGGCTTTATTGATCTCTGAGGCGAGAGTCCTTCCGACTTGCTACGAGATGGAGAACTAGGGGTCGGCTTGTTCCCGGAAGCTCTCCGAGCTAAAGCAGGGGTTCCCATCCTTCCTTTTGATGAAACTGGTTTTAGCCCTGAAGGAGGCTTCTTGGTTGTTGGGGATTGAGCAACTTTAACAGGGGCTGACTGCTTCTTTATAGCCAAAGGAGATGTTATTTTAGTGGTGCTACCAGTTTTAGTAGCAGTAGTCTTAGGAGCAGTAGTATCAACCTTACTAAGACTGGTCGTGCTAAGGCTGGTTGTGCTAATACTGGTGGTTGAGAGTGAAGTGGTTGATGTTACATCAGTGTCACTGCTACTGCTGACAGGTAGGGTTGATGAAGAATCAGTGTTGGTAATACTAGTACAACTACTGTCAGTAGTGGGGCCGGGATTGATAGTCAAACTGGGACTGCTTACTGAATCTATAAAAGAAATTATTAAGTTATTATTACTGCAGTATAGTTAGGGGTAAATTGCAAAATTTTCATATAGTGTTTTTTTAAATTACCTTTTTTAGCTTCTTTCTTGCGTCCACCACTGACGTACTTAAAAGTCTGTGGGGCACTTGGGGCAGGGGGAGCTTCTTCAGCAGTTGATTTAAGAGATTTATAAACATACGTGGTGACAGTTTTTGACTGAGTAGTGGGCGGGACTAGCGACTTGACTCCACCCAATTCTTTCTTTTTGATTCCAGATTTACCAAAACTACCAGTTCCTGCTGTGTTCCTTGAGGAGACAGGAGAGGCAAGGGGAGACCGAGAAGGTGATGATAATCTATCGTTTTCACTAGTAGCACTGCTCTTACGTGATGATCCTGGAGTGACTTGTAATGATTTACCAAACCCAACGTCTTCCACTAGTGGAGAAGTGACAGACGAGACGCCCGATCTACGCTGACGTGACCTGGGCGTGGTCGGAGTGGTGGGTGTGGTCGAGCCAGAACTTGAAGACCCCCGAGCAGTGATAGGCTCAAAATTGATCAAATCGATTGGTGGTAGAGCCTCACTTTTTGATTTACGGGTAGACGTAGGCGTGCCTTTAGGAGTCAAGGACTTCTTGGGAGTTGTGGGTGTGGCTCTATCAGACGTAGTGTCACTTTTCTTGGGTTTGATTCCAGTAGAAGCTGAAGAGGTGAGAGAGGAACGAGCTTTATTAGTAGCAGTTGCACCTAAGGACTTACGACCGATTATCGGAGATGATTTAGGTGACCCTCTAGCAGTGGGTGTGGCCTTTGTTGACGCTAATGGCGAGCCATGCGGACTAGTATCAAACGAACGTCTGATGGAAGTGGGTGTAGTGGGTATGGTTTTACGAGCCGTTAAGGGCGAGGTTTGATTCCCTCCCCTGAAAGATCTTTCAAATTTGGGACTGCTAACAACAGGAGAACGAGATGGGCTAGAAGTACGTTTAGTGAACCTTGGAGAACTGGGAGTCTCGCTAATAGTCCTAGCACTGACTGAGCTAGGACTTCTCTTGGGTACTATTTTAGGACTCTCTTTCCCACCGAAAGAAGGTTTTCTAAGCGGCTTTCTTGAGGTAGTGAATCGTTTGAATTGTTGATTGGTTGATTGTGATGAAGATGAGCTTTCATCGATAGATGATACACTTGTTGTGATGTCACTTGAGTCTTCACCAACCGAAGATACCAGTTCATCTTTTTTCTGTATTTCTTTCGTGTCTTTAGTAACATTCTCCTTTTTATTGACTTTTTTGGTCTTCTCCTTCTCCATACCTGCAACAGCAAAGTAACAGGAATTATAATTTATAATTTATCAACAAATTTACATATGCTTTTATGCTGAATATACATGTACATGTATATAAACCTACAGTAGCTTTAACTAAAGAATATGTACATGTACATGTACATCTACATGTACATGTACATCTACATCTACATCTACATATACATAAAGCTGTATGTAATGGTATGTACATGTACATGTACAACTTACTTTTTTCAGTAGATTCATCACTTTTCTTTAATGCTGTACTAGCAATATCACCATTACCTATTCCCATACCGGGCGTCTTCGTTCCCATACCGGGTGTCTTCGTTCCCATTCCACCAGCCTCAGTCTCACTAATTTCAATCTTGATACTATTAATGGACAATCCCACAGACCCTTCTCCCTCCTCCTCACTCCCTCCCTCCAGCACATCCTCCATGCTACGCGACATGAACATTGTCACTGGAGTGTTCATTTCACTCAAATCAATATCATCCGACTGAGACAAGTTGAACATACTGGCGGCTCTGGTTGCTATTTTCTGAGGTGGATTTAAACGTGGCTCTGAGATAGCAGAGAGATAGAGCTCGCTACGAGAATGTAACATGCTCTCGCTCCCTGTCTCTCCCACCACCACCTCCTCCTCCTCCTTGTTATTAGTGGCAACAGGTTGAAAGGACCAGCCAGTAGCTGAGCTGACCGATTCATTTGTCCTCTTCTTAAAGAAGGACTGCTTATCTGTGGGAGAGAACTCGAGTGATACGTCTGATATGGATTGAAGATCAGAGCTAACGCTAGCACTCGGTTTATAAAGATTAGGCAAACTTAGTTTACTTAATCGACCTGACATTTTCTTGTCTTTCTTTCCTCCTGAAGCTGGTGGGGGATCTTTTTTACGAGACGGTGAAGATGGCTTTGCTTTATCGCCAGTTCGACCAGACTTTAACAAAGAAAACTTCTTTTTTGGTTCTTTCTTATCAGCCGCTCCCTTCCTTCCCTCCTCCTCTCTCTTCACCTCTTGAGCACCACCACTAGGTATGATGGTAATACTCTTCTTCTTAACAGGGGCACTGCTGCGATCTTTCTCGACAGGACGATGGTCGACAGGACGCTGGTCGTCCGATGTAGCGGACGCCGGTGCACCCATCACGACTGTCGTCACCAAATTATTTTTGTCGTCAAGGTCTGGCATAAACATGGCCATTTTATTTCTATCTCCACCCCTGATTAATTTTGGAGTTCGAGACTCATATGGGCGCTGGACTGGTTTGTGAAAGTGTGCATCTACTGGTATATCGGTCGCCAGTGGTGAGGTGGGTTTGGAGGCGTGTCCGTTTGGTAGGTTAGAGGTTTTTGGTGATTGGTGGGTGGGGCTAGTCGGGGACTCAGAGCGAGCATGGTTTGGTGAGGAGGCGTGGCTTGTGGTGATGGCGGGCGGAGGCTCTGATATAGCTCTTGACCTACCATCATCGTCACCTGGTTTTGGAGATTTTCTAGAATCTATAAAAAATAACGTATTACCTACAGTATGTGATGTAGTAGCTTGTAGATGTACACTATGCATCAAAAAGGCAATAAATCCTTTTCTAACCATTAAAATTAATTTTTGCCAATTTTCTAGCAACTTCAAAAATTCATTTAAAATCTAAATTTGATTGGAATCAGCTCAAACTTTCTACACAACATGAAAACATGTATATGCATCAGGAAAAATTATAGAAATGGAGAATTCTCTCCTTTTCAATTTTGGCAAAATTTGGCCGATGACCCTGTGCTATAGTACAGGGACTTTGACTTGATTTTGGAACAACTTTAATAATTCGTAAAAAATCTAAATTTGATCAGAATCAGCTCAAACTTTCTACACAACATAACTACATAAATATATGTACATGTCTCTATAAAAATTAAAAAAATTCTCTCCCAACAATTTTTGACGAGCTACATGTACATGTACATGTAGTTATACATTCTACTCCTTAATTTATAATTAAGTGAGTGTGTGTATATAGTGCATTCCAGAGGTTGTAGCACACACACGAATTATTGTAATGCGAAATAATAAACTCATTCAGGCCCTAAGAGATATACAAGGAGATAAGAGAATGTGACAAACACTGACAACAACTGCTAACAATCATAACACACAATCCACTACTAATAACCCTCTACTAGTGATAACCCTCTACTAATACCCCTCTACTAGTAACCCTCTACTAGTAATACCCCTCTACTAGTAACCCTCTACTAATATCCCTCTACTAATACTCCTCTACTAATATCCCTCTACTAATACCCCTCTACTAATAACCCTCTACTAATATCCCTCTACTAATACCCCTCTACTACTAATAACCCTCTACTAATAACCTGCTACTAATATCCCTCTACTAATAACCCTCTACTAATACCCCTCTACTAATAACCTGCTACTAATATCCCTCTACTAGTAACCCTCTACTAATATCCCTCTACTACTAATAACCTGCTACTAATATCCCTCTACTAGTAACCCTCTACTAGTAACCCTCTACTACTAATAACCTGCTACTAATATCCCTCTACTAATATCCCTCTACTAATAACCCTCTACTAATACCCCTCTACTAATAACCCTCTACTACTAATAACCCTCTACTAATAACCTGCTACTAATATCCCTCTACTAATACCCCTCTACTAGTAACCCTCTACTACTAATAACCCTCTACTAATAACCTGCTACTAATATCCCTCTACTAATACCCCTCTACTAATAACCCTCTACTACTAATAACCCTCTACTAATAACCTGCTACTAATATCCCTCTACTAATACTCCTCTACTAATACCCCTCTACTAATACTCCTCTACTAATATCCCTCTACTAATACCCCTCTACTAATACCCCTCTACTAGTAACCCTCTACTACTAATAACCCTCTACTAATAACCCTCTACTAGTAACCCTCTACTAATAACCCTCTACACAGTGTACAAGTACAGTACTGTGTCTCAATTTTGTAATACTTATTCCAATAATAGCCCTCTACACCTAACAACACCTTCAAGAAGTTCCCCAGGAGAGAAAAGCCAATGCTTTAGTGTTTTTGATAAGCTAAATTAGCGCTCAATTGGCCCAATCCAGTTTGCTATGGCCCACAGTTACCAATATCAATTGGGGGCCAATTTGCTCAAGAAATTTTTTAAACATAATGTTAATTCTCTATTTTTAGATTATAGCAGAATTAGAAAAAAAAGCAGTCATTTTTAACGTAAATTTGGGCCAAATTGGTGCAGAGTCAAATTTCTATTCAAAAACCCTGTATGCTCCATCACATAAACATAGCCAAGCAGTTTGCTCCTATAACTTTAGCTCTCTATATAGTACATGTACAGAAACTCTATCTCAATTTCTACCTGTAATTTGCTACATGTACATCATTCTTCACTTCTTCCCCTCCATCAATATGTACATGTACATATACAGTACATGTAGAAGGAGTGTACGTGGTCAGTGTACCTGTACATGTGCTACAAAGCATCGACCGTCACACTTTATTCATACAGTCATGCTTAATTAAAGAAGAACAGAGAACACACACAATCACAATCACACATGTACATGTACATATACATGTACATGTACATACGGATATGCAATGAACACGTACACTGCATGTACATGTACACAAATACATTAGAAACAAAGAAGGAAAGAGAGAGAGAGAGAGAGAGAGAGAGAGAGAGAGAGAGAGAGAGAGAGAGAGAGAGAGAGAGAGAGAGAGAGAGAGAGAGAGAGAGAGAGAGAGAGAGAGAGGAGGGAGAAAGAGAGAGAGAGGAGGGAGGGAGGGAGGGAGAGAGAGAGAGGGGAGAGAGAGGGGGGGGGGAGAGAGAG
>NW_003546738.1:35146-45942 GCF_000090795.2 Amphimedon queenslandica
AGTAAATAAGAAATAATGTATCCATTAAGAATTGATGTTTACTACGTACTATTATAATATATTTATATGTCAATTTTGAACTCAGGCAAACACACACACAGTACACTGTATATGTATTATTATATCTAATTTACTTATTAGTTTTTAGGCATGTAAATTTATACGTGTGTAGAAGAAAAAATCTATTAAGATTTATGAGGCACAGTATAATGTACTGTATATCTATGACTGTATAGTGCAACTCTTAATATTTATATGTACAGTACATGTACAAACTAAATCTCTGCCTCCATCATTTGCTCTCTCTCTCTCTCTCCCTCCCTGCCACCCTCTCTCTCTCTCTCTTCTTACTTGGAGGTGTGGCTAGTGAAGCCATGTAGGCATAAGGGCTGACAAACCCAAGATAAGGAGTAACTCCTGGTTGGACTGTTGGAGATCTGGTCCTGAAATACGGGCTTGATGGTCTATTAGGACTATTAACTTCCTAAATAAAGAGAAACAAGAGAGAGAGAGGGTGGAGGGAGAGAGAGAGAGAGAGAGAGAGAGGGAGGGAGGGAGGGAGGGAGAAAGAGGGAGGGAGA
Organism: Amphimedon queenslandica; assembly: GCF_000090795.2. Classification (NCBI taxonomy): domain Eukaryota; kingdom Metazoa; phylum Porifera; class Demospongiae; order Haplosclerida; family Niphatidae; genus Amphimedon; species Amphimedon queenslandica. The sequence continues at coordinate 35,728 of NW_003546738.1, forward strand.
GAAGGAAAACAGGAATAGGAAGTACATGTACATGTGCATATACATGTACACATAAATTGGGTCCAATAAATACATGTACATGTACATACATTAACACATAAAAGGAAATGTATGTGTCATTCATTCCTATACAACAGTGCAAGGATTACCCTCCAGCTCTAAAGCTATTTTTACTCTAAAGTTGACACAAGGTAATGTACATAAAAGAAATCACTGACAAATTAGGACAAGATCATTAATGTAAGCATTTGATGAACAGAACACACTAACACACTGTAGTAGTGTATGTATGTATGTGCATTAGTAGCTGTAGTGAGACTCATTATAGTGATGTACTAGGATATGGAGTGATGTGTGTGTGTGGTCAGATTAAAACAATAAGTGAAGGAATAAAATAAGGAGAGAGAGGGAGAAAGAGGGGAGAGAAAGAGGGGGAAGAGAGAGGGGGGGAGAGAGAGGGGGAGAGAGGGAGGGAGAGAAAGAGGGGGAGGGAGAAAGAAAAAGAGGGGGAGAGAAGGAGGGAGGGAGGGAGGGAGGGAGGGAGAGAGAGAGGGAGGGGGAGAGGGAGAGGGAGGGAGAAAGGAAGAAGGGGTTGCCTGTAACAGATACATCACGAGTAGGAGGAGAAACGATGTCTCTTTGATAGTTTCTCTCTCATTACAAAACAGTTATACAATACGATGGATATTATTTATCGACACTTTAACTCGCACCTAATAAACACACACACACACACAAATGAAGCAATGCATTACACAATGTATATATACACATACATATGTTAATACAAATGGCAATTAATTATATATGATTATGGGTACTTTAATATTTAATTTAAGTTCATATATAGTTCGTACAATAGTAGAGCTCATCAGGATTTTACAACTTGTACTATTACAATAAGATTATTATTACTAATACTATGATTGGGCTATACTACAATCAAAACAAGATTTGTTTTATTAAAAATACACTCACAAATCGAACCTATCCATACAGAATAATGGGATATCAAATATCATGTACATGTACATTTCTGGCACTGTATAAACAGCATGTAAATGTACATCCACCATAGTTCTGCCTATGGTGGTCGGGGGTGATCGGGACAACCACCTCAACAAATGAACCAACCAGTTCATCACTTAGACCAACCATCCAATTAATACTAATAACCATACATAAAGCATGATACTGTAGTCTACTAGTATGGTATACATAAATTTAAAAGGAACAATATTAGTCTCCAACCACCTCTAATTTTATTCTAGGCAGAACCCTCCATGTACATGTACATCCTTCATAGTATGATTATTGGTGTTATCGCTACAGCTGGTACCTGTAAAGCATAAAATACGTGTACATACACATTATGTGCATGACTGCCAGTACATGTACTATTACTAAACTTTGACCCCACAGTACATCCTCAAGCCATACAAGCAAGATACAATCCAGTAAATGGACCAAAACAGGAACAGTTTTACTATTTAACTATTACCACTTAAAATGTAGACATGTAACTAAAGTCTTAGCCAAATGCATATAAAGTAACAGGCTTTATATGTACATGTACAGGAGATCCTGTAATCTTAGTAAGATAGATTATGATCAATCCAAGCCTGATATCTGCACTATTATGACAGCTACAATCCTTTCTCCTTATTTCGAGCAAGGAGAGCCTTTCCTTACAATAACAGTTATCATAAAAAGACAACTATCATACACTACCAGATGCCAGGAGCAATTTTGAATCAGCTACCACTGGATTTGATTGGCTTTGTTTCATAGAAGGAATTCTAGCCTTCATTATAGGCTGGCCTAGGCCTAGCTAATCATATTGTGGTCAATCTATTGTACTACTAGATGTACATGTACACCTGTAGGGGGTGGATTGGGGTTTATATTAGTAGTGAATGGAGGGGGCAAGGGGACTAACTAAATACTGTAGGATGAGTTCTTATTCCATTCACATATTGCCTGCTCCATTCAACACTGTTAATTTTCATTCCCATTATACACGTATTTAATCTGCTAGTACATGTACATACTGAATAGTGAATGACATTAACAGGGCCTATAAGAGTAGTACATGTATATGTAAGCTAAAATAATAACAGCAGTAGGTATTGTAGCATTAATGAAATGGGATATACAAATCTACAATTACAGGCAACCAATAATGGCACTAAATGTAGATGTACATGTAGTACATGTATAACGTATGGTGGCGAGCTTCTTTATTATATAACTACTCCATCAATGTACATGTACATGTATAATACTGTATAGAATGCTGAATGGCTGCAATATGTTAAAAGGGAGTTTGAAATGAATACTGATGACTAAATGGACTAAAGTATTTTTAAATAGTATTGACTTACAGTAAATTCTTGGAAAATAAATGATTTTTTATTTTCTCTTTTTTTAAAGCAGTTAGTTGTCCAAAAGCCAGAACACAGTATTATAAAACAATTATAAATAATAAAATTAATAAAATTTAATCTAATCAGCTTGGCAAAACACAGCTATCAGGGCTTAATAAAATTTGCTGATACACACTGATGCAGCAATAGATGTATACATGGAGCCATTCAACAATACAATCACACACCATTCAACAATGTAAGTACTATCATGACAACAGAATGACAAGTAGGAAAACTTCTAAGTACTACTGCTTGATTACAAATATAACTTAGACAGTGAATGTGAATATTATTATTATTAGTAAAACATAACAATCCAGTTATTGTAAACGTAAAGCGGCCATACATGTAGTTTTTACATGTACATGTATCATACATGAAAAGGATAAGAGCTCTTAAGTCTCCAGCTGTATTATTGTATTAGTGTTTACACAGCTACTGATTATACATTTTTAGCAAAAACGTTATTGCAATTCAGGTGTCGATCAGTACTAAATCCGTTAACCAGTATCATACAATAGTGAAATGATTAATACTAACTAACACTTGTAGCCGTACAGGCTCATTCTCTTCCTTCCCATTACTACTATAGTCCTTCCTTTTAGTTTAATTCTCATTCCTTACCACACACACACTCTCTCAAGTTGGGGAAGTTTCAAAGTTTATCCTTTGCATTCACAGTAAAGCTAAAATCATCAAAATAATACAGTATGTGCTTGAAATACAGGCTCCATTCTTTCTCTCATAACTCTATCTCAAAACATACACAATCTCTCCTATAAATATTAGAAGATGCTAAAGCATTTAGGCTTAGACTAATCACTATACAAAGAATAATCGACACTTATAAAATGACAATAATACGAAGCGTGTAGCCCTCTTCCTTCCTTCTCTCGCTCTCTTTACCTTCGTAAGATTCAGAGCTTTCTTCTCTCTTCCCCTGTCTTGGCGAGGACTGTCCTTCACTTCAAGGACTTCAGTCATGACGACCGGAGCTAATGATAAACAAATTAAATGGCAGGAAGGAAGACTAGCAGAGGTGGCCAAGTTGAGTAGGGTCTCTCTTCTTGCTCTCCTTAAAAGAAAGGTGACATCTGAGTCTGTCTCATGATCAATATGACTCCTCTGCACTTGTCAAAAGACACAAAGTACACTTGAAATCACTCCCACAAGAGCATTTGTTTTAAAAGTGTAAGCAACCAGGAAGAAGGAAGTACGATACTATCGATCAAAGCCATGCTTGTGGGCGGGGCTAGTTATTAAGATATATTTCGCTGCTAATTAAATTAAATAATTATAAGTAAATCATTTTCTTTATCTATTACACTGTAGTACAATTGTATTTAAAATGTCTACAGCTGTATTTATATACATGTAGTCATCTCTGAAATAATCTCATTTCTAATCATAAATGAAATACATTAATACATAATATTACAAGCACAGGCACAACTCTCACACATACAATAATAATGTACTACAGTCCATGTAGCATGTGTACTATACAATATAACGACCAATACATGTGTATGTGTGTGTGTTCAGTAGAACTATAAGTTGAGGGTGTGTGAGAGCAGGTGTACTTATAAAAGAGAGAGAGGGGGGGAGTGGGAATTGACAGGTGGAAAATATAAAAAGTTATAATAATAAGACTCTGTGTGTTTTGTATCTGTTTCTACTACTAAAGGAGGAGATCTACTTGTCTATCTTTACTAGTTTGGCGCAGTTTATTCCACGATGAGAGGCTCTCTCTGGCTTTACAAATATACCGTAGTTTGTCTTGCAACTGAAGTATCGTTTTCCATTGACACTGCCATCATTCCTACCAGCTGGTGGAGGGAGAGGGGAGAGAGGGAGAGAGGGGAGAGAGAGAGAGGCAGAGAGACAGATAGAAAAAAAGGAGGAGAGAGTACAAGTTCATTAATAGTAATACAGAAAACATTAAAATTGACAAAATACACTTATTCAATGAGTACATACACATACTGTACATTAAAATATAGATACATGTATGTACATATGTACATATGTACATGTACACGTGTCATAAGCTTTTGTTTACTTGGTTTCTTAAGCTCTACTCCCAGCCACACTCCAGGAGCAAAGTCAGTCTGTCCTATGTATTGAACTGTACCCATTTCCTTATTAACAAACACACTCATCCCCTACAAATGAATGAATGGATCATTATAGTTTAAATAACAATGACAACACACATTTAAACAAAATAAAAGTCAATAATAACAAATAATTCATTAACAATGCACTAGCAATCAGTGAACCCTCTCCCACCCTCTTTCATCTACCCTCTCTTCAATTTCTATCTCTCTCTCTTATTCCTTAGATGTACATACATGTACATATAAAGCAATTAACCTACATTGTATAACATAATGTACATGTACATATACACATGTATATCTTCTACATACATGTATTTCTCTTACATTCCTTCCTCTCATTAACTGCCATATGCCCATGCATTAGACGCATTAAATCATAGTATTCATAATGAGTTTTAAATAATACAATTCATAATGATTGACGACACAAATTGATGATACATAATATGGCATTGATGGCTACAGGTACATGTAAGTGTTGCATGTACATGAAACAAAGGCTTAAATAAAGAGAGAGAGAGAGAGGGAGAGAGAGGGAGAAAGATAAATACCGTATAGAAGGAAATTTTGGATGGAGTTAAGCTTGGCGAATTGCTAAATTTTGGTGATTGGCAAATTTGTGGCCACATGTTATTGAGCATGCGCATAACAGCTCAAAATGGTGGATTTTTATTTTGGCAAACTGCTATCAAAACGTGAAAATTAACTACCTCCAAAATTTCATTTCATACAGTATGTAGACAAGAGAGAGAATTTAAAAGAGGGAGGGAGGGAGAAAGGAAGAGTACAGAGTCCAGTACATACATAAACATTATTAATTAATTACCTTTTCTAATGTAATTTCAGGTGCTACAGCCAGAGAGAGTGACGTTGGCAAAGGGCTACCATATTGACCTTTTGATGATTTCATTTGACTACAAAGGAAGTATAACAAGATAATGGGACACAGTGTATAATTAGATTAAGGTATAATCACCTAATTTACCTTAAACTCTGCCTTTATGTCTACTTATAAGTACATGTGTCTGTGACATTACTCTTAGTCACTCTTCTGTTCCTATCCTTTACTCTCTCTATCTCTATGTCCTTCTCACTCTCCTTAATGTGTACATGTACATGTATTTATAGTACACATAACACCAGCTGCTTATAGTATATGATTTAAACTTAAAGTGTGTGCATATGCGCATGTACATGTACATGCATGTACGTGACCACAAAATGATGTAAAGATGTTGTACGACAACTAAAAGCTATTCTTTAACAACTTTCTATCCACAGACTTTTTCTACACATACATGTACAACATACATATAGTACATGTGTCTCTGCCCTCCATCTTTCTACAAGAACCCTCTCAATCTCAGCCTCTACTCTACATGTACATGTACAGTGGGGGACCTCCAATAATGAAGCTTCTTCTTTTTTAACAAAAACCTTTACACAATGAAAAAAAATTAATGTACCAATTAAACTTACATGTACCTCCCTATATCAATTATAAACTTATACTGTACATGTACATGTATATGTATCATGCAATGAAAAAATTTGGTGAAGTAAAAGTTTTATTAATCTATACTGACTAGTACTGTATATGGATGTACATCTAACTCTGCCTCACCTAAATGATACTCTTATGTATTATGAATTAGCTTATTAATCTATACTGACTACTGTATCTTGTACACGTATATGTACATGTACATGTAACTCTGCCTCACCTTGTTGATACTCTTTTCTTTCTCTCCCCAGGAGGATTAGGTGAAGGTGACAGTGAGTTCAAGCTGATCCCGGTATTACTGTTAGAATAGTCCACGCTGTCCTTTGATCTTATCTTGGTTAGTTTTGACGGTGAGACGAAGATCCCGTGATTTGGTTTACATTTGAAGTATTGTTTGCCTCCTTTGCTGCCATCACATGTTCCTTTAGGAGTATCCAATTCAACACCTAACCAGATACTGTAGGGAAAGATAATAATAATAATAATAATAACAATAATAATAATAATAATAATAATAATAATAATACATGTAAACAACAACAACAACAACGATACTAATAACAAGACATATATAATGAAAAGATACCATACAGCCAGAAATATTGACATAGAAATCAGTTTAAAACTTTATAATTTGTGGATTTCATATTGGTGATATAGCAGTCGTACAATTATAAAAATTTATTGGTCCCAAACATTTGTGTGAAGTTGTTGATTACGTGAGTGTGTGTGTGTGTGTGTGTGTATGGTTGCTGACTTGTAATATCTTAATATTCCACTATAATTTATCTAATTACCTTAATCTAATTATCTATTCATGATTACATTAAATTGTAGACATTTTTGTTTTCGAAAGGTGTGGTGGTTGGAGCCAGACTTGTAGTGACCTTGTCTCAAGAATTATCATTGTAACAAAGCCGAAAATTAGTCGAGACACGATACAGCAATCACGCTTTCTGTACGTGAGTGCTTGCACATGTCACCGTTACCCATGTTTCATCAAGTCATAAAAATTTAATCAAGTTCAATTAATGAACGCTTCCATTTAATGGACAGCACCTAGTGTACCAATTACATTCCTTACTGTATAAAATAACCTCCACATAAAGGACACCTCTGTATAACAGAGACACTTTCTAGCCCCATAAAGTCTATTATATAGAGGCACCACTGTACATGTGCATGTACATGTAAATGAAAATTAAAGTACATTTAATGGAAATTTTTAGGCAAGAACTAATAGAATTCAGACATACATGTACATGTAATAATTTTATATTGACTTTATTGCAGTAATATGCATGTGTGATTGTGCATGTACATACACGTATACATTATAATGCTAATAGAGCTGATACTATTACTGATACTAGAAACAGTGTGAAACATTAAAGGGCTCAGCCTTGTAGATTAGTAGCTGCTGGAAAAGCAGAATCTCTAACTAATGTTGCTGCTAGAAAACTCCTGACTTAATTGTCTGTTGCTTTAAGCCTTGCTAGACTGACTTTGAAATAGCCATGAGATATAAAAAGGCTGGCCAGTTTAGTCCAGTCAGTGAGAAAGGTGACATTGTTTGACTTTCATAGTTTTACTGATATAAACTGCATGGTTACTACACATAGCTATTATAATGACAAGCAAATACTTCTCTCATGCTTGTGTACTATTAGATGCATGTAATGTATAAAGTACTGTGTTGTATGAATCTACACCAGCAGAAAAGAAAAGAAATAATAATAATAAAGAAGAGGAGATGATATCATAAAGAGAGAGGGGGAGACAATGTGGCAGAGGAACAGGACATAGTAGTGTATGAAGTAGTAGTGTCAAGTGTCACTAGTAAACTAATTAACATTGTTACTTTAATCCTATTAGCCTACACCCTCTCCCAATCTCTCTTTATAAAACAACATATGTGCATGTACACATATGAGTGGGTAATGCAATATTGGGTATCATTTTATGCCTACAAACTAAGGAGTAGTCGAATAAAAATACCACATACATGTACATGTACACTGTACATTATATGGAAGTACAGTAGCAGGTTCTATAGATTGAGATTTAATGTCTTATCCAGCCTGAAATAAAAATCAATTTCTTTAGTGCAACAATTAAAGTATCATAAAGCAATAATTGAAAATGAAGCTTGAGATGTTAATGTTCACAAATTATTCAAATTATGAGTCATTATTGTTATATGTTTTCCTTCTGTCTCCCCCAGCACTCCTCCTCCTCCCACTCACATTATTAATGAAATATTATACCACATAAATCAAATGCATAAAGTTTATTAGCACACAGCAACTGTAGAATAATGTAAATAATCCCAGTAACATGTACATGTACATTATTAGTGGAATATTACACCATATGGGAGGAAATTTTGGAGAGAGTTAAATTTGGCAAATTACTAAATTTTGGTGATTGGCAAATTTTAATTTGGCAAATTTGTGGCCACATGCCATGTAGTATGCGTATAATGGCTCAAAATGGTGGATTTTTATTTTGGCAAATGGCTATTAAAACGCCGAATTCGCCAAATTTAACTACCTCCAAAATTTCCTTCTCTACGGTATATCACATAAACTAAATGCATAAAGTTTATCAGCACTGAGGAACAATAGAATACTGAGAAGTAAAATAATTAGAGTTTCTTACAGGATTTTGGCATAAGGCTAACTTTAAAAATTCATAGAAAATTTAATTTTGATCAGAATCAGCTCAAACTTTCTATACAACATAAGAACATGTACATGTATATGCATTAGAAAAAATTATAAAAAATAGAGAATTATCACCTTTTTAATTTTGATGAAATTTGAATGATGACCCTGTACTATAGTACACGGTCTCAGACCAAATTTCACCAAAATTGAAAAGGTGAGAATTTTCTATTTTTATAATTTTATCTGATACATATACATGCTCTTATGTTGTGTAGAAAATTTGAGCTGATTCCGATCAAAATTGAATTCTTCACAAATTTTTAAAGTTGCTCCAAAATCGAGCCAAAGTCCCTGTACTATTAGTAACGCGGTAGCGTTACTAAGTAGGATTCACCCCCAAACAAAATGGCTGCCACGACTTTTGCAGCCTTGCTATACCTGGAAAACGAGCTCCTATGCTTACCAGACTTTATAGAGGACCTTATCTTGACCAGAGGACTCCAATAGTACAACTAGCGTGGCTCTAGACCTTGTATAAGAGAAAATCCAAAAATCGGCGAACCGGCCGTTTTGTTCAGCCACCTTTTTTCATCTTCATCATCATCATCATCTTCTTCTTCATCATCAAGTCCTGTCAATCCAGTTGTCGGTGTGTATCTCAGTATCAGTTGGTGCTACAAGGATAATTCTTACACCAATCTACTCCAACAGTCTATGCGCAGGTCCATGTCCCATCAGATTATTCTTCAAGCAAGGAAAAAGTGATACTGTGACTGCTGGATCGAGCCATCTTAGCTGCATGCCGCCATTTTGTTATTTAAAGAATCTTGCCATGTGCTCCAAAATTTGGGTGTGGTCGCGCATGCTCAGAGCTAGAGATCTGCAGCTCTGGAAGAAGCAATTAATTTTTTACCAAGCTATGCTTGGAATCAACTTACTGCAATACTTTAGTGGAGGTTTCCAGCTAAAAGAAGGTATTAATTTTACATGTTACTGTTTTATCAAGTGTGTTATTTTATTTTATTTTAAAAAACAAACAATTAATTAATGTTATGACTTATGATATGCAATGATAATTATGAACTTGACAACAGCCTGGAAGAACAGGAATAGCAGGGAAGATGGACACTCTTAGCTCACAGATTCTTGAACAAGGACTTGTGTCAAGACTAGTATTAGTTTCACTTGTCATCAGGATACTTGATATTCCTTCAGCATGTCTATTCAATGCTGTCTCTCATAAATGTTATAACAATGATAATAATAATAATAATAATAATAATAATAAAGAAAATTATTGTTTGTGTAAAATCAACAAGTATCACAATTGCAACTAAAGAAATACTATAAATATTATAAAAAAATCAACACAAACAAGAACATAAAAAATTTAAAAAAACAAGATGAAGTAGGATTCCGAACGACCGACGAAAATACGAAATGAAAATCCTACTCGTGATGCAAATTCTACTCTACATTGCAAAGTGATT
>NW_003546738.1:46877-69294 GCF_000090795.2 Amphimedon queenslandica
ATGGGCCAAATTTTGCCAAAAATGAAAAGTTGAAAATTTTCCATTTTTATAACTTCATCTGATACGTATACATGTTCTTATATTGTGTAGAAAATTCGAGCTGATTCCAATCAAAATTGGATTTTTCACGAATTTTTAAAGTTGCTCCAATGAGGCCAGCATACATGTACCATGTACAGTACATGGCTTTACTGAAGAGCAATGCAACAGAAATACAGTACAATAACTACATGTACAAGTATTATGGAAATTTCTACTGCTGCTATTACATTAATCCGATGTACAATATATCGTATACCGGTTTATTTTTTGCGGTAAAATATTTTCGCAAATTTTTATGTTTTTTGCTCCATCGTGGAAATTATGCATCCCCATCTCTATTGCCATGTGGTGCAGTCTGCAAGCTATTCAAAAAATTAATTCTGTGAAGTCCTAGAAGTGTAAGATCTCCGAAAATTTTCTACCACAAAAATAAACCGGTATAAGGTACAGCTACATGTAAGTAGGACATTCAGTCTTACCCAGGAGCAAATTATTATGGAAAAGTTCACTCTACTATTACATTAATTCAATGTACAATGTACAATATAATAATAATAATGTAGGACATTCAACCTTACCCAGGAGCAAACTTGACAGCTCCAGCATATCGAAGGACTCCTTTATCTCTCCCGGACACTATCACATGATCCCCAACCTGGAACTCTGAAGACATCTGCACATTGGAATGAGCCTCAAAAGCTCGTGCCGTCGTGAAAGACTCGTTCTTCATTCTCGAGTCTGAAGGTGTGGTAGCTGTTCTCTTTGCCCCTCCTACTGCTCCTCCTCCTGTGACTGGAGGGAGGGGGAGGGATCGATGAGGAGGAGAGAATTTAGTGATCCTCTTTAGCGCAACAAATAATCCTAAAATAATAATAATGATAAGAAAAATGTAAATTTTTGACAGATTTAATTAAGTACATGTACAAGAATTTAATAGTCTTAAAATAATAATAAGGATAATGGAACTTTCTTAACATAGTACAAAATTAAATAGACTTACATGTACATGTACATGTACATGTACATATAAAATATTTTGTGCAAAAGCTAAAATATTAATAAATGTATACAGTAATTATTATACATTAAATTATATGTAAATGTATTTTAATTCTGCATCTTGATAAAATACTAAAAAAGTAATTATTATAAATGCATGTACCTCTTTTTGGTTTACAGGAGAAGTATCTAATGCCAGCATGAGAGCCATCATTCCTTCCAGACTCATCATCTAACTCAACACCAGCCCACACTCCTGAAGAAAACATGGTGTCACCAGCAAACCTCAGGGTACCTTTCTAATAGGAGAATAGAGGGAGGGAGAAAGAAAGAGAGAGGAATGAGAGAGAGAGAGAGAGAGAGAGAAAGAGAGGAAGAGAAATGATGAACAAGGTAGAGTGGGGCCGACATGTACATGTATAAATAGTACAAACGAACATATAATTATTTATTATTATTTGAATTTTAGTCTATTATTGTATTACTACACAATAAGTACAACTCACTACAACTACTCCACCACATAATTAAAATAATTAAAGTAAATGAATTCAACAATAAAATTAAAAATACCAAAATTACATGCATTGTAAGTTTATAGTAATTAAACTACAATGTAATTCCCCTCTCCCACCTTCTCTTTAATATATCTTGCTCTCTTTCTCAATCCAGTGTAATTCCTCTCCTGTTAAACTTCTTCCTTCCCTCCCTCCCTCCCTCCTTCTCCCTTTCTCCCTCTTCCTCTTTCCCTCCCTCTCTCTTCCTCTCCCTCCCCACTCTCCCTCCTTCCCTCCCTCCCTTTCCCTCCCTCCCTCCCTTTCCCTCCCTCTCTCCCTCTCCCTCCCTCCTTCCCTTTCCCTTCTGTTTCCTGCTCCCTGAATCCATAATAACTCTATCCCCAACCTTCACTCCAAGACTCTCCAGTGTTACAGATTCATCAGGACTACCTGACGCTTGCGTACTTGGTAAGCTACTCAGTCCTGGACTGGGTCCCTCTATAGCTCCTGAGGAATCCGGTCCTTCAGTACCAGCCTGTGAGGGTAATGACTGCTGCTGCTGTTGTTGTTGAGATGATGATGATGGCTTGGAGTCTTGACGTGAGAAAGAGACATTGTGTTTCGTTGTTGAGGAGGAGGAGGAATCGGTTTTAGAACCTTTACGAGCTAAACAGAATAGAAATTATAGATTAATTATTATACATGCAGCAACGCATGCATACATCATACTAATAATATTCATGTATATGAATAATATTGACTGAACACCCACCAAGTCTAACAGTGGGCGGGCTCAGTTATTTAAACCAGAGATAACTCTCTCTGTTTAAACTATTCAGTAAAGACTGCTAAAATAGCCACCTCAGCAAAAAATGGACCAAGGGAATATGTGGATGAGAAAAAAGAAGCCTAAGTTAAGAAGATGCAAGAATTGCTCAAACTTGGTTGATAGGTGTTCAAACAACCAAAGATTCCAAAGATTCTGTAAGTTTTAATGTATATAGCACATAGTAACTTTATTTTTATACACAGGCGCCATACTTACTACACTCTCATGGATAGGTTTCAGAATAATATGTTTTATTACTTGTCAATATGTACCCCATGAAATAAAAGGCAGTAGACTTTTCTCGGATAGGAATAATGAAAGATTTAAGACTTTCCTTAGCAGTCTCTTTACTATCTACACAGTAGCTTTTATTGTAGGGATTGGATCTCTTGTTAATATTTGGCCAACAGCATTGATATTCTATGATGCAATAGCTTGTCCTATTCAGTATTTCAGTGTGTGTTACACCATATTGACATATGATAAGTCAAGTACAGGGGATGGTTTACCTAATCTACTGTTAGATGCAACAAGCAATCCAGGTAAGAAACAAAAGCGACTTTGTTAATCTACTTTCTTCTAATCTACTTTCTTCTAATCTACTTTCTTCTAATCTACTTTCTTCTAATCTACTTTCTAATTTCTACTTTCTACTTTCTAATCTAATTAATCTACTTTCTTCTTTTAAGACCAGATAAATGACAATATCACAGCCAGTGAAATAAAAAATTTCATAGCATATGAACAGTTTGTCCTACTATTCTCAACAGTTTCAGGAACAATATCTTATCTTATTTTTATATATTGTGTCCTGTGTCCTCTGTATATTAGAAAACATGAACCATGGGTTACAATACTTGGTAAAGATGAATATGTGACTGCTGGAAATCAAAATGTTCCTAGAGGTGAAAATGTTCCTGGAGGCGAAAATGTTCCTGGAGGCGAAAATGTTCCTGGAGGCGAAAATGTTCCTGGAGGCGAAAATGTTCCTGGAGGAGAAAATGTTCCTGGAGGAGAAAATGTTCCTGGAGGTGAAAATATTCCTGGAGGTGAAAATGTTCCTGGAGGTGAAAATGTTCCTGGAGGTGAAAATGTTCCTGGAGATGAAAATGTTCCTGAAGGTGAAAATGTTCCTGGAGGTGAAAATGTTCCTCAAGGCAAAAATGTTCCCGAAGTACTGAGCCCACTTCATCCATTTAATGACAATTACAATCAGACCAATGATGAAAATGGCAAAAAAACAAGTACTGAACTTGATGGGAATGAATGGATCAGGTTTTGGATATTTTGGTTATTCAGCATTGCTCTGCTGATTAGCATGTGCATAGTGTTCTTCATTCACTACAATAAAAGACAATTTCTCCCACAAAGCAGTGGCATCACATATAAATACAATACTGCTGCCACTGCAGTATTTGAAAAAGTCACAGCAGCAGCATACTTCTACTCGCTTTTCTGCACCATATCAACTTGTTTCATTTTCTCAAAGGTGATGTATGGAGTGCAGAACAAATGCAAGGGTCTGTTCAAGAATAAAGACACAATTGAGAACTTTATGGAAGAAGATAAGAATTTCATTAGAAGGGCCATTGAAACTCAGACACCATTTGAAATGTGGTTCTTCATCCATTGGGCTATGTATATCATAACTTCCTTTCTCTCTCTCTCATTTTTCTTTGAAGCCATTAACAAGAAGATACAAGCTACATTAGTCGATCATGACTCTGGGATTGGCTTTCATAATTTAGAGCTTGCACTAATTGCTTTACTTGCACTGTCTAATTCCTTCTTCTTCCTTTATCCATGTATCAGAGCTGCTGGTGTCACTGAGTCAAGAAAGAGCCTCATTCGTGATGTGAACAATAGCATTAATTTTAAAAATAATAATAACAAGAAAAATGATAAAAGGAAAGCTTTCGTTAATTACCTGAAGGAAAAGAATTATGGCTTTCGTCTGAACATCCTTTGTGCTCATGTCAAGTTCAACCTCAACATTGCCTACATCTCAATATTCATTGGACTGTTAGGTGTACTCATTAAAGTTGGTAGTAGCATTTAACATAAACACTGCATGCTTGCTTTACATTTGTGCTTTGTTTAGTATATTTTAGCTAGGCTTGTTTTTACATCGATAACTTTTGGTTTCTATGTATACAGAATAACTCTAGTATAGTTATCTTGCTATTGCTATAATTGTTTTATCATTTTAATTTTTGCTGCTGTTTTGATATACATGTACTTATTTGTATCGTTACATTTGGTTTTTTTGTTTTTTTTGGTTGCTTTTTTTCCTTAATTGCCTAATGATATTTTATTGAACTGAAGTTCCATTGTTCCAAAAGCACAGGTCACACCATAAAGGGAGGAATAAGATCAATCTTTTCTACAATAGCTCAATAGCTAGCAGTTGTAAAGATACAATACTATACTAACACTGAAAGAATAACAGCATTACCTCTCTATGACAACTCTCCCATATAGCATTACCATAGACTGTATGCTGTTACTATGCATAATGTAATAAAAGCACTGTGTATAACACCCATCAATTGCTCCTGCAAGTTCTGTAGTAACACAATCTGTCCTTAACAATGCATTGTCTAAGAAAGTACATGTACTAAACCACCTCCAATCCAAGCAATGAATGTAGATGTGCAATGATCCACTCTAATCTGAGATGGATTAGCCTTTCATTTATCCATTCATGTAATGGAAGCAAAAGAATCTATTGATAGTACTTGACTTGCTGTCATTAACTGAATGATAATATAAAACAATAACCTTAATGACTGTACTGTATTAGGATAGTACAGCCACTCTGATGTTACTGGACCTTTTACAAGTGAAATGATTGATAATAATTATAATGGAATACATGCTAAAATAATACATTGCATGTACATGCTAAAATAGCACACACATACAGTGCATGTACTACCGTATAGCTCCAAATTTTCATCAGTTAAAAATTTCCCCAAATTCTTCAGGTATTTTTGTTTGACAAAATTTTTAACTTTGGGTACAGAAATGGCAAAAAATTCTATTGACAAAAATTAATTCTTAAAAAAATTTATGACTGACAAAAACTTGGAGCTACATGTACATGTACATGAATAAGGTACATATCTTAATATGCAAATACAAATAAATGTACATGCATGTATACAAGCCTACCTCCTTTCAAGTTAGAAGTGGGTGTGACAGAGAGCGTTGGTTTATTACTGGCCGGTGACCCACGGGACCCACGAGTGCCAGTGGAGGAGAGAGAATGAGCTGAAGGTGACTCGGAACGACGGACAGTCTTAATAGGAGGACGAGATAAGGAGGCCTCATGTAAACAGTCTCTCAGCTCCTTAGCTATTAGTTTATCTGAATTAGAGGAGACTGTATGGGGAGAGAGAGAGAGAGGAAAGGACGGAGGGATACATGTACATGTATATGTACAGATAAAACATGAATAATACAACAGAATAATAAATGTACATGTACAGTATAGCCTGCTATTGTGGACACTCTAAAATAAGGAGGCCTCTATAATGAGGATAGGTAGTATCAGTCCCAATACAATAGTAATGTGTATTAATGAACCTCTGAAATAAGGACAGGTTCATAATCAGGAGGGTATTATTGGGTACCAAGGTGTCCGGAATAGACAGGCCTGACTGTACATGTACATGTACATTATTTTAATACATGTGCTTGTAGTACATTACTATACTATATCCCAGTTGAGTTTGGGACAAGAAAAACTGGAATAACTTTTTATAGGAAAGTGAGATAAGGATGAAACTTTCACAGGTTCTTAGTCACCAAAGTCCATCAAAATCTGTGAAACCTTGGGTCTCTTAACCCTTGGAAACCCTGAAAACCGGGTTCTCCCTATAAACCCAATGGCATACCAAAGCTAACTGCAATGACATTCATGATGTCATAGTTTACATAAGCACATGTAGTTGAGCGCCCAAACTGATAATTCTTCTTTTAAAAAGCTAACAGAGCAAGATTTTCTGATAATGATGGCCTTTATGAAGATTAGTCCAGCAGCTATTGTACTGCTTATCAGCAGCAGAAAATATTCCACGCAGCCGCTTCCACTTCCGTCCCAAACTGAACTGGGATATAGTATACATATATGTGACCATAATTGACAAAAGGGCCCTTATGGCGGATTTTAAAATTCATCTTTAAAATGAAAAATATCAACCTGTGAGTGCTCTGTTAGTCAACAATTGTTTCTATAAGCTACATAGTAACTTTTTGCATCCTCTGGAGTAATTTTATGATTAATGGAGCTCAGGAAGTTGGATTTTTTAGGCTATAAAGACCAATTTTCCTATCCGCCATAAGGTACCTTTTGTCAATTATGGTCACATATTGTTAAAAATTTTCTTTCTCATCTTTTGCAAACATTAATGGCTTTAATATACACATCTACATGTACATGTATATACAAATGTACACTAAGGCCTGGTTTACACGACTACGTTTTAAAGTAAAACGGATATATTTTTAGTCGGATAAGGGTCTCGTTTACACTAAAACACAAGAAAGCACATCAAATCCGAACAAAAGAAAAACGAATACCAAAACAGATAAGTCTATAAACGAATGATAAAGTCCAATAAAAACGCAGCTGCTGGATTAATGTAAACACATGAAAACAGTAATAGCAAAACCAATGCAGATTAGGCTAGTCGTCGTATATACATGTACATGTATATACAAATGTACACTAAATAAGATTTTAATAATTATTTGATTGTACCTTGTGGAATGACCTCGTGAGGTAAGAGACCAGTAGCATCAGCAAAACCAGCATCAGCTTTGTACTTCAACTGAAAAAGAGAGAAAAGAATAAAAATTGAGAGTCATTTCGAAGTTAATTTTTGGAATAAAAGGGCTTTAAAGTACAAGGTATTTTTTTTAATTGGCCAGTTTTTCAAAAAGGCCATAACTTAATAAATTTTACTTTAGAATCAGCTCATAGCATAAGGACATTAATATGCATCAGTAATTAGCTAACCAGGGTCTTAGCAGACGCCAGTGAGAGGCTAGCAGCTGCAATGTGTAACGAGTTCCCTCCATCAAACTGAGAGGAGATGGTAGTCAGCAGTACTATGAATATAAATGATAATAATATTATACGGCAAAAATGACACTTGTTACATGAAAACGTGTACATGTACAATAAATTTACATTTACATGTACTTGCATACACATGTACTACAGTAAATGCAAGAATTAAGACTTTGACAAGAAGCATGGACTTTTTGGAAAGAAGTCCAGTGTATGGATTATGATAAGGATTTTTAGAGCAACTTGAAATATTCCTTTAAAAAATTCAAATTTGATTGGAATCAGATCAAACTTTCTACGCAACATAAGTACATGTATATGTAGCAAAAAAAGCTATAAAAATGGAGAATTTTATACTTTTCATTTTTGATGAAATTTGGCCAAAATGCCTGTACTATAGTACAGGGACTTTTGCCCAATTTTTGAGCAACTTTAAAAATTCATTAAAAAATTTAAATTTGATCGGAATCAGCTCAAACTTTCTACGCAACATAAGTACATGTATATGCATCAGAAAAAGTTATTGAAATGGAAAATTTTATACTTTTCATTTTTGATCAAATTTGGCCAAAATCCCTGTACTATAGTACAGGGACTTTTGCCCAATTTTTGAGCAACTTTAAAAATTCATAAAAAATTTAAACTTGATTGGAATGAGTTAAAACTTTCTACACAACATAAGTACATGTATATGTATCAGAAAAAGTTATAAAAATGGAGAATTTTATACTTTTCATTTTTGATCAAATTTGGCCAAAATCCCTGTACTATAGTACAGGGACTTTTGCCCAATTTTTGAGCAACTTTAAAAATTCATTAAAAAATTTAAATTTGATCGGAATCAGCTCAAACTTTCTACGCAACATAAGTACACGTATATGTATCAGAAAATGTTATAAAAATGGAGAATTTTCTACTTTTCATTTTTGATGAAATTTGGTCAAAATCCCTGTACTATAGTACAGGGACTTTTGGCCAATTTTCGAGCAACTTTAAAAAATTCAAAAAAATTCAAATTTGACTGGAATCAGCTCAAACTTTCTACACAACATAAGTACACCTATACGTATCAGACAAAGTTATAAAAATAGAGAATTCTATACTTTTCATTTTTGATGAAATTTGGCCAAAATCCCTGTACTATAGTACAGGGACTTTCGCCCAATTTTTGAGCAACTCATAAAAAATTCAAATTTGATCGGAATCAGCTCAAACTTTCTATGCAACATAAGTACACCTATATGTATCAGAAAAAGTTATAAAAATGGAGAATTCTATACTTTTCATTTTTGATGAAATTTGGCCAAAATCCCTGTACTATAGTACAGGGACTTTCGCCCAATTTTTGAGCAACTCATAAAAAATTCAAATTTGATCGGAATCAGCTCACATGTATATGTATCAGATAAAGTTATAAAAATGGAGAATTCTCTCATTTAAATTTTTGACAAAATTTGGTCAAAATGTACAGTGCTACAAGCCATGTACATTTACATGTGCATATACTCTAAATCCCCACCTGGATTATGTTCACAGAGTAATTCTACAACCTCCGCACAATCAAAGAACACAGCATAATGTAAGGCATTCATGTCTGTCCAATGACACTTTAGATCAGTACTGGCACCCTTTAATGGAGGAGGGGGAGAGAGAGAGAAAAAGAACAAAAGAATTATATACATGTATGTACATGTATTAGTGATTAATAAATGAATTAAAATTGAGTAACGGCCATTTTTAAAGTAGCAAATGTTTTAGAAAATACCCTGTACTATAGCGAATGCTTTTTGCTTTTTTTCTGAAAAATGGGTGCATCCATGCCATATTAATACATGTACACAGCAAGAGTGCTTAGATTCATTTATCACAAAATGAATTCTTAAAAAATTTTATTAATCTAAATGCATGCACATGTACATGTACAAATAAACTAAGTTTATTCAAGCGAGCCAAAAACATCAAAATTAAAACTTATCCAAACAAATACAAATATCCCAATCATATCCTAACAATATCCAAACTAATAATGGCCCATACTTTATTGAGTAAAGTGTTAACGAGGTTAGCAGCTGTGGTACCATTGCCTATGCCCACAGCTCCCGCCTTTGAAGCAAAGTGAAGCAAAGAGAGATCAGTTAGTCCATCCTTATCATTAACATGTGCTCCTCTTCTTAATACCTGTTGGAATATGAGGAGAAGAGAGAGAAAAAATATTAAAGATACATTGCAAGTGGTTATAGTTATACAAATGTGCATTACAAAAAAGGAGAGAAACAAAGAAAAAAGAGAGAAAGAGGAGAGAGAGAGGATACATGAGAGAGTATGCATGAAAGAGATAGAGCAATAAAGATACATGTACATTGTAAGTGGTTATACATGTACAATGTGCATTACAAAAAGAGAGAGAGAGAGAGGGAGGAAGAAAGAGATTAAGAGAGAGGTAAAATCAATAAAGAAACATCAGAGACAGTATAAAATTAATGACAAATATTTTTCGTAATGTTCTGTACATGACATACATGTACATACAATGTTTTTTATATAAATATTATCTACATTATGTGTGTGTGTACATGTACATATGTATAGTATGTACATGTACATGTATGTCACTTATACTAACCTCTCTTGTTAATAGCGTTAGGTGTCCTTGAGTCTGTGGTATCCATTGCCTCATGATAGCAAACAACTGAGATATAGTGGTCTTGGGACTAGAGGGAGAGAGAGAGAGAGAGAGAAGAACAAATAAGGATATAAGGATAAAGGTACATGTACATGTACATGTGTATATGTACATGTACATGTATGTTATGGAAAAGGGATAGAACAGAAGTGCCAAAAATAGATAAAAACAATAGTACAATACTGGTTGGTAGGTATACATATACATGTACATATTATGTAGTAAAGAGTACAAAGAGGGATAGGCATTTACAATCTAGAGGACCATGAAAGGTAACAAATACTAAAATACAAATGTACTTGTACTGTAGGATTAGTAAATAAAATGAATGATGTACATGTACAGTGTTCATAACAAGTACCAGTACATACATGTACATGTACATAAGATGGATACGCCAACATACAAATTACATGTAATTTTTACGATATTGTGTGTGGTGACTTCCTTCCTGATATAAAAGTAATCGTTATTTTAGAGTAAAAAATACAAAATAAAAACAACACGTACCATCACTCTATGTATACATTATGTTCAACAAAACGTAAAAATTACACAGAGCAGATTGTTCTTAATATTAATGCCACCATGTTAACACATATGTACATGTACATTAAGACATTCATGAATACAGTACATGCACATGTGGTACTTTTGTTAAATTCTGCATATTTAAAAAACAGCTACTACTTACATGTACAAGTACATAGAATTAACAATAAGAACATCAATAAATGTAATAATAATAAATATAATGTATAGTAGACTACATAAAATTAAATATAAATAGAAAAGAGAGTAGACAATAAAGTACAGTACATGTACATAAGAAGTGAATTAATTATGTAGATACTAAATCAATTGTATTGTGAATGGTTTGCTTGAGACTCATACTTTGAAAGGACGTCCTGACAACTGCTACAGGTTGGATCAAAGAAACAAAGATCAGCAGCACGACACTAGAAGAGAGAAACAGAGAGAGAGAGGGGGGAGATAGGGGGGAAGAAGAGAGGGAGAGAGAGAGGGAGGGAGGGAGAGAGGGGAGAGAGAGGGAGAAAAGGAAAGAGACAGACAAAAGAGTGACAAAAAGGAAGTGTAAATGAAAGAGGAGAAGGTGAGAGAGAGAGAGAGATACAGTAGGAGAGGGGGAGATAAAAGGATTCAAATATAATTATCAAATCCCAAGAGTGATGTACATAATGAACTTACAGACACACACTAAGGACTACAGTCATCATACCACAAAACTCATGACAATTGAACAATAAAACTATTGACAGACTAAGGGGATTTCATTGGATATCTTATAAGGGGAGACTGTGGTTTAACTGTATACATTAATAACAGTATACTGTATGTGTTGCTAAATTGACATTTCACACTTGGTACACTAGTAATAGTAAGAGTATTGGTAGCAGTAATGCAGTTAAGTTGATACATGAGTAATAGTAATTATAGCTTAGGGAAAGAACTCTTGATTAAGAAAGTACCCTCTCTCTATCAATCACTGACTCATAATACAAACTAGACATAACTGTATAACTGTATGACTACAATGTACATGTACTCTCATTACAATGTAGAAGTACTCGTATCATGTCAAATTTTAAATTGACCATTAAAATTAAATCACAAAAAAAACACAAGAATACAAACTGTCTAATTCTGTCTTACATGTACATGTTGATATACACTATACAGTACATGTATAATACATGCAACTGACAGTATACAAGTGTGTAAAGACCCAGTACATCAATGGAGAGGATGAGAGAGAAGAGATGAGTGCAGGTGGTGGTATAAAAGGTGGTACACAGTACATGTAATATCAGACCATGGAACATCAAACCAAACCACCAAACCACAAAGAAATGGGGAGAAAGGAGAAGCTACTTATGCAATATATATGCTACTCGGATTACTGCTTCCTTTATAACTGTTAACAGTCAATTCTGAATCCTTAACAATCATAAAAATGAGCAATAATACAATTCTTACTTCTTCACAGATAGGTGCTTCGGCGCACGGGTGAACTACAGGGCTGTCACGGGTAGGGACGGTGAAATCGACTATTGTGAATCCACCAGACTATAGGAAATATAAATAATGTTAGTAGAAGCAAGTGATATTGACCATTTTGTCTTCTCTTCTTCTTGCTACACCACCATTGACGCAGCCACGCCCTAAATAAGATTCAGCCACACCCTAATTAACTATTAATGAGACACTCCCACTGCTATGAATAATAATAATATAATCTTACAATGCTCAGGAATGAGGAATGCTGTTGCTGCAAATTATTCTTTACCTAACAACAGCACATTTAACTTTAATAAATTAGGTTTTCAATATTGTCAAACTACACAGTGCATGCAATATACCTATATCAGTCTCACCACTATGATCTTGATTGACAGTTTGCTATTGACATCTACAATGCAGTGCCACATTATGAACCAAATTAATGGCTGACACATTTTGAAAGGGCAATTTCAAAAAAATAGCAACAAAAGCAATCAAAGCCTACACAAAGCAGAGTTTAATATTAACTAAGAAGCTAACCGAAAATTGTTATTTTAATTTCGATGAGTATCTTCATTAATACTGCCATAAGTAGCAGCTGTAGCAATATATCTAGTAAAGGCGGGTTGTTGATCCTCTTCAGATACATCATCCATTCTACCAGGAACATGTTGTTCATCATATTCTTGTGGATTCTCCATACGATCAGCAATCCAATCATCATCATTACCAACTAATGGCTGATGGTCTTCTTCTTGATTTCTGTTAGCCACTGGATTATTTCTTTTATGATAACGATAACATGATTTTATCATTTTGTATACCTGGTAGATTATATAACCTGGTATAATAATGACAAAAATTAGACCATTGATAATTAGTGGTAGAAATAGAAAAATGTTTAATATTATTACAAAAACAATATCAGATTTAACCGACTTTGAGATAAGAATAGAATTAACAGTGCTTGTGCATCCAAAAATTGTTGTTACAAACAGGATAAGAAATTCAGCAAAATTATGAACATTTCTTTGGAAAGGACGAAAGATGATAACTATTACTGCTAGTAAGAAGGAACAGCAAGCTTGAGAAATTGGTATTGAAATTATGGAATAATATCCATAAATGAATTGACTCAAAATGATTATTCTTGCCAGTAGGTATAGTCCAGCCATGAAACGATAATCATAAGTATTCTCAGTTCCATTCTTATAAGGACCAGTAAACACATCACCCAGTGATATCAGTAGCTGTTTCCTCAAATGTAAACAATCAAATAACTTATGAAACCATTTGAATGGATAAAAGAGTATATAAAGTGTTGGTAGAACAATCAGAAACAATAACACTAAGATTGCAAAGAAACCAGCAGCACCATGCTTTACATCAAAGTAATTCTGCTTTATATCATAATAGAACTTAGTGTCATTAAAGCTAGATGTACTGTTTGCATCAAAACTCAATAGTTTAAAGGAAGTGGCAGCTAATTGAGTGAAGCAGAGTATATATATTGATGCTATAGAGTGAGTAAAAGATGGTTCAATGCCAGTCATACTCCAGAAACGAGCCATGCAACGATGAAATGGTCTAGTAATAAATATTACACACTTGTAACCTTTATCATACAATGTTATCCAAACATAGAGTAAGAGGAGGAGGAGCAATGGATAGAATCCTATCACATACCAAAATGAGATAGCACCTAATGGTGATGTATTAGGTGATATACACATAAAGTAATTATAAATAAATTGAGTGAAATCTAAATTAAATATATTGCATGGTACTTCAGTTGGTGATATTAATGGGATATTGATTAAAAAGTTATAGTAATGATAAACAGGGAAACTTATTGTCATTATTTGTGAATAGAATACCACTCCATTAATAGATCCTTTGGTTAGTTGTATATTTAATATTATTATTAATAATACCATGATTGTGATAGGTAATATTTCTATTGCAATAAATACCAGTAAACCATATTTATCGCATTCAACACATGTTTTAAAATTGTTAAAAGGTACTCCCTTCAATGCACAGTCTACATAACACTCTCCTGTAGTATTGTCAATACACGGATCATTAGAGTTTTCATTATAGTTCAGGAAGTTATTGCGGTAAGGAAGTTCATATGATGGCTTTCCCATATCACAGGTAGGTAGATCTAATGTACAATTTGAATCTTCTGATTCGCATGTAGCAGTTACATAAAGAGTTTTATTAATTGTTACTTTAAACGATTGAATGTAAAGAGAAACTTTAACAGGACCAAAACCAATATATTCACTAAAACATTTATTGATTTGATAGCATGGTTCTTCAGGGTCAAAACAGCTTGATTTTGAAATGCTATAAATCTTGTGATCAACTGAAGAGTTAATACTAATACGAACATCAAATTCATAATTCCAATCAAATTTTTTATTGGTAGAAGGATCAATGACCATAGCAGTAAATGAAAGATACTCACACCGACAGTTGCTATTATATTGGTAATAGTCAGAACAAGAAAGGTCAGTGTCAATAAAGTCTAACTGTAAATCTAGACAGATCTCGTAACCCAGTACTGGTTCATTGTGTGTAGTAATATCAAAGGATGGTTCAGCACATGTAACAGGAACATTGTTACAATTATAAAGACTAACACATTCAAATACAATATACCTCAACCAGTTATATGAAGAAGATGAAACATGTAGACACGTGATACTAACCTCTTCATATCTACTACCATCCCTCATACCAATAATACTCACGTTATTCCTCAGTAGCTGTTGCTCTAGTAGACTAGTGGTGTCTAGTGTATATGTACCAGGAGACAGGTTGATAAGGATACCTGATGAACAGTTGTATTGTAGAGTAGCAGTTCCTTGTATAGCTAGATCAATAGTAGCACAAGGTGTTTGAATTCCTCCAGTCCAACAAGAGGTATTGTTGATACCATGAGATGAACTGACATAGATCCTACACTCCAAACCAGCAGCAGAATATACTAGAACAAGAGAAAGAAGAGAGACAAGAACCACTCCAGGAGACATCATTGCTATGGATGGTTGGAAAGCACAAATACACCCCAAAATTCTTCAAATACACCCCAAAATTCTTCATGGATTGTTTTGACATAACTCTTATCAATAAACCATTGAAAGATGAGAAGGAGATATTGTAGCTAAAAGAGGTTCACAATAGCTCATTCTACCTATAGACTAAAAATTAAGAGCATAATCAAAGATAGGCCTATAATGTGGTAGAAATATAAAGTGAGAGAAAGGGAAGAAATATTGCTGATGCAGCATCTCATTGTAGCATAAGAAAGGAACATTATATCATTATTATACTATCAAGAGTACATGTCTCTTTTGATACTATACTGTTGCTATTTGCTGAATTACTATCTCTATATCATTATCTTTGTACACTTTTGTTTAAAGTTTGCACTGTATTGTTTATTACTTTGCTGTGTACTTTTTGAGCCTCAAATTAATCATGATTTGAATCAAGTATAAATAGAGAATTCTCTTAATTGCAAAATTGATCAAGATAATTGTCAGCCCCTCATGAAAATGGTAGTTTTTCAAAGCTTTTTTATAAACAAAAGCAATCAAAACCTACACAAAACAAATATAACTAAAAAACAAACCAAAAAATCTTAACTTCAAACAGTATCTTCATCCACACTGCCATAAGTAGCTACTGTAGCAATATATCTAGTAATGGGTTGTTCATGTTTTTCGGATACATCATCCATTTTACCAGGAACATGTTGTTCATCATATTCTTGTGGATTCTCCATACGATCAGCAATCCAATCGTCATGATTACCAACTAATGGCTGATAGTCTTCTTCTTGATTTCTGTTAGCCACTGGGTTATTTCTTTTATGATAGCGATGACATGATTTTATCATTTTGTCTATTTGGTTAACCATATAACAAAGTATAAAAATGCCAAATATTAGAGTATGGACACATGGTAGCACAACTATTGTAATTACATATACTATGCTAAAACCATCATTAGAAAAAGAAGCAACACTATTTGTGCATCCAAGTGCTGTTACTAAAAACATAATTAAAAATTCAGAAAAGTTATGAATGTTTCTTCTAAATGGACGAAAGATGATAATGATTACTGCTAGAAGAAAGGAACAGCAACCTTGAACAATTGGTATTGAATACATGAAATAGTATCCA
This sequence comes from Amphimedon queenslandica, assembly GCF_000090795.2. NCBI lineage: Eukaryota > Metazoa > Porifera > Demospongiae > Haplosclerida > Niphatidae > Amphimedon > Amphimedon queenslandica. The sequence continues at coordinate 63,223 of NW_003546738.1, forward strand.
TAAATGAATTGACTCAAAATGATTATTCTTGCCAGTAGGTATAGTCCAGCCATGAAACGATAATCATAAGTATTCTCAGTTCCATTCTTATAAGGACCAGTAAACACATCACCCAGTGATATCAGTAGCTGCTTCCTCAAATGTAAACAATCCAATAACTTATGAAACCATTGGAATGGATAAAGGAGTATATAAAGTGTTGGTAGAACAATCAGAAACAATAACACTAAGATTGCAAAGAAACCAGCAGCACCATGAACCCCCTTAAAGTAATCCTGCTTCATATCATAATAGAATTTGAGGTTAGATAAACTGTTTAGATTAATACTTAATATTTTAAAGGAAGTAGCAGCTAATTGAGTGAAGCAGAGTATATATATTGATGCTATAGAGTGAGTAAAAGATGGTTCAATGCCAGTCATACTCCAGAAACGAGCCATGCAACGATGAAATGGTCTAGTAATAAATATTACACACTTGTAACCTTTATCATACAATGTTATCCAAACATAAAGTAAGAGGAGGAGGAGCAATGGATAGAATCCTATCACATACCAAAAGGAAATTACTCCTAATGGTGATGTATTAGGTGATATACATAATGAATAGTTGTAAATAAATGAAGTGAAATCTAAATGAAATACATTGCATGGTATTTCAGTCAGAGGTAGTATATCTAAATCAATTGCACCATCATAATAATAATGATAAGAGTAATAATAATGATAATGGAAATAATAAATGAAATAACTTATTGCTATTATTTGTGAATAGAATACCACTCCATTAATAGATCCATTGGTTAGTTGTATATTAAATATTATTATTAATAATACCATGATTGTGATTGGTAATATTTCTATTACAATAAATATCAGAGACCCATATTCATTACATTTGACACATGTAGATGGATCATTTATTAGTACACTCTTTGATGTACAGTTAATGTAACACTGCCCTGTACTATCATGGCAATAGCTATTAGTATCATTGATTAAACAAGGGAGGTAGTATGCAGTATTGCATACTTGTGATTTGATGTTGCCAACTCCTCCAGTTGTACAAAAGGTATTGTTGATACCATCAGATGAATTAACATTGATCCTACACTCCAAACCAGCAGCAGAATATACTAGAACAAGAGAAAGAAGAGAGACAAGAACCACTCCAGGAGACATCATTGATTCAGGGCCACTATGTCTTAAGGTGCCAAAGTGACAGTTTACATAACACATCAATTTCATAGTGTCTTTTCAGGATGTGCTTTTATTTGCCAAATTGTATAGAAAGTAAATTAGTGTAAGAATTCACTAGTAACAACTTTTTGAAGAAACACTATAAAAGTATTCTGCCAAATTTTAAAATCAAAATATTAAGAAATCAAATCAAAATGACTATATAAAATCAGAACTATACAGTCCTTGATCACTATAAGTGTACCTAGTGCACACAAAACACACATGATGTGTACAATGATACAACCACTAGTCAACTAAGTATATATAGGTTATACACATGCACCGAGGTACACCGTAGAGGTTTCTATGGTATTTATTAACCGAGCGACGCGCGCAGTCGCGAGGTTAATAAATACCATAGAAACCGATACGGAGGTGTATAACCAACTTCTACCATGACACTTGAAAAACAACTACCAGCTGCTGATAATAAGACCACAGTTGACATACATACAACATATCTAACAGGCTAGGCCAGTAAAGAATCAACCAAACTTGACAAATGGACTAATAAGAGCCTGGCATAAGCGTAGAGTACCAAACTGCCAATCAATTAATTATTTAACGAGATAGGTTTATATTTTTACGAGCTAGGTTAAAGGCCTTTCTACACTTGTCCACTTTGGATCCAGAATTGCAACCTATTAAGATAGAATCCTCTTTGGTTGTGTTCACACTAAGCTACTTTGAAGAATTAAAAGTGAATTAAACTGCATTGGCTTCTACAGGTTATGAATATTTAATTGAGATCAACCCACTTCAATCCACCTCTGGATGTGGATTGACTGGATCTAGCTTCAATCCCAATTCAAGACAAGTGTGAACAAGCTAATCCTGCTTTAATCATGGATTTTGTCTTGATTTTGGATCCAAAGTGGACAAGTGTAGAAAGGCCTTTATATGAAAAATAATTGACCTCCAATAATGCAATCTGATTGGTCAATCGCAAAGTGGCATGGTAGAATAATAATAATAACTAATGAATGACTCACTCACTACAAAAATAAATAAGTAAAATCTAAAATAGATAGGTTCATGTTTATGTAGCAATCATAGCAACAAGTGTTGCTATGACAATGAGGACAGAAGATACCCAGGATTATCATCAGTTGGATTAAGAGTACCAGCTATGGCTATGTTGTATTGGTCTTGTGTGAATGTAAAATTACCACAACTCTCTTAAAACAGCAGCCTATATATATTTGGGGGGTTGTTCAAAAAGGTTCCATTCAAGAGTCAAGACTCCAATTCAATGCAACAATTATATAATCAGGCCTAATATAATGCATTACAAAGTGTTAGCAATTGTAGAATTTAAGAAAGAAATTTAAACATTATTATTACTATTACTGTAAAACTGTTTCCATTAGCTGGAATATAGATTGCTATTACACTGTTCCATATTTTTGTACACTTGCCAGTTTGCTAGGCCCAAAATTTCCATGACTTGATTGGAATCAGGTAGATGTAGAATGAATTATTGTCGTTGCATGCAGTATTGACAATACAAAAAATTAATTTTTAAAAAACAAAATAAATCAAAACCTACAAAAACAAATTAAATAACTAACAAACTAACCAAAAATGATTTTTAATTTCAAAAAAGTAGCCATGCACTTCATTGCTGAATGCTGCCATAAGTAGCAGCTGTAGCAATAGTAATGGGTTGTTGATCCTCTTCAGATACATCATACATTCTACGAGGAACATGTTGTTCATCATATTCTTGTGGATTCTCCATACGATTAGCAATCCAATCAACATCATTACCAACTAATGGCTGATAGTCTTCTTTTTGATTTCTGTTAGCCACTGGATTATTTCTTTTATGATAATGATAACATGATTTTATCATTTTGTATACCTGGTAGATTATATAACCTGGTATAATAATGACAAAAACTAGACCATTGACAGCTGGTAACAATTTAAAGCTAAATTGTGATTGTATTGAATAATCAGTAGCAGAATAAGAGTAATAGTTAGGTGAGCTTGGGAGAACTAAGGAACCAGTTATACTGCTTGCACATCCAAGTACTACAGTTACAAACATGACTAAAAATTCAGCAAAATTATGAATATTTCTTTGAAAGGGACGAAAAATGATAACTATTACTGCTAGTAAGAAGGAACAGCAAGCTTGAGAAATTGGTATTGAAAATATGGAATAATGTCCATAAACAAATTGACTCAAAATGATTATTCTTGCCAGTAGGTATAGTCCAGCCATGAAACGATAATCATAAGTATTCTCAGTTCCATTCTTATAAGAACCAGTAAACACATCACCCAGTGATATCAGTAGCTGCGGTTTCCTCAAATGTAAACAATTTAATAACTTATGAAACAATTGGAATGGATAAAGGAGTACATAAAGTGTTGGTAGAACAATCAGAAACAATAACACTAAGATTGCAAAGAAACCAGCAGCACCATGAACCCCCTTAAAGTAATCCTGATTCATATCATAAAATAATTTAGTGTCATTGAAGCTAAATATACTGTTTGCATTGAAGCTCAATATTTTGAAAGAAGTGGTAACTAATTGAGTGAAGCAGAGTATATATATTGATGCTATAGAGTGAGTAAAAGATGGTTCAATGCCAGTCATACTCCAGAAACGAGCCATGCAACGATGAAATGGTCTAGTAATAAATACTACACACTTGTAACCTTTATCATACAATGTTATCCAAACATAGAGTAAGAGAAGGAGGAGCAATGGATAGAATCCTATCACATACCAAAAGGAAATTACTCCTAATGGTGGTGTATTAGGTGATATACACATAACATAATTATAAATAAATGGAGTGAAATCTAAATTAAATATATTGCATGGTATTTCAAACTGTGGAAGTACTGACATATCAGAGCCATGATAATAATAATAATAATCACGAGAATAATAATAATAATAATAATAATAATAAACAGAATAACTTATTGATATTATTTGTGAATAGAATACCACTCCATTAATAGATCCATTGGTTAGTTGTATATTAAATATTATTATTAATAATACCATGATTGTGATAGGTAATATTTCTATTGCAATAAATACCAGTAAACCATATTCATCACATTCAACGCATATGTAAGGAATGTTCAGAGGTATTCCACTTGATGGACAGTAAATATAACACTCTTTAGTAATGTTGTCATAACAGCGACTATGAAAATTGCTAAAGCAAGGAAGTTTGTATGGCGGGTTTTCTGTATCACAGTTGGATTGTGCACAGTTACCACTAAAGCATTCAGTTGTTATGTTTATAGTTGTATTAACACGAAGGTTTAGTGCATAAATATATAGTGACAATTCCTTAGAACTATTATCAATAAAATTAAAACACTTATTATTCACTTCATATAGATGTAATTCACGAGAACCATTAACTGCATAGCAATCATGATATGTAGAGGACTCAATACTAAAGCAAACATTAAGATAATATTCCCAATCAAGTGACTTGTTAGTACAAGTATCAACAATTTTAGCAGTAAATAAAAGATACTCACACTGACAGTTCTCATTAATGTAATGATCATAGCAACCTAGGTCTGCATCAATTTCTTCAAAAACTAATTTATAATGTGGACAAACCTCATCCCCCAGTACTGGTTCATTGTGTGTAGTAATATCAAAGGATGGTTCAGTACATGTAACAGGAACATTGTTACAATTATAAAGACTAACACACTCAAATACAATATACCTCAACCAGTTATATGAAGAAGACGAAACATGTAGACACGTGATACTAACCTCTTCATATCTACTACCATGCCTCATACCAATAATACTCACATTATTCCTCAGTAGCTGTTGCTCTAGTAGACTAGTAGTGTCTAGTGTATATGTACCAGGAGACAGGTTGATAAGGATACCTGATGAACAGTTGTATTGTAGAGTAGCAGTTCCTTGTATAGCTAGATCAATAGTAGCACAAGGTGTTTGAATTCCTCCAGTCCAACAAGAGGTATTGTTGATACCATGAGATGAACTGACATAGATCCTACACTCCAAACCAGCAGCAGAATATACTAGAACAAGAGAAAGAAGAGAGACAAGAACCACTCCAGGAGACATGATTGTATTCATTGTTCTTCAGACAAAACCCACAAAAGGGTCACCCTATGACCAAACCACATCATGTGATAGTTTAGATATCTAACCATAGACTAGACTATAGTGCTCATTTTGCTTGGAGCTCTGGACTAAAACAATTAATATTATCCAACACTTAACTTGATCAGAAAATGAGTAAAAATCTCTACTGCCTACATTAGCATTGCATAATGTAAACAATGCTGGTTTGAGATATGATAGTGACATGCTGTTAAACAGTAGTAAACAGTGATTCATATCTACTCTACATGTGTACATCAGACATGTTTCCAGTTATTAAAATAGATGGATGTACATTTTATTCTTGCATACACTCCTTGAACAGTATTTGTGTGTTTAAAATTCTTCACACATTACTACATACCCCAAGTACAGCTACATTTAATAAACACATTTGGCATCATAAACAGAATCAATCAAAAACCTACACAAAGCAAAAAATGCAAAATTTAATAGAAAAAAAAACTCAAGCACATGATTATTTTTGGTAGCAGCTACAGTAGTAGTAGCAATAGGTTGATTATTCTTCTCAAGAGCAGCATTCATATATCAGGAACATGCTGTTCATCATATTCTTGTGGATTCTCCATACGATCAGCAATCCAATTATCATCATTACCAACCAATGGCTGATGGTTGATGTAACAAGATTAAGCTTATACTACATTACAGGCACATGCTTTTATTCATGTAAGAACT
>NW_003546739.1:0-61207 GCF_000090795.2 Amphimedon queenslandica
TTTTATAGGGCGTGGCACTTATATCTGAAAATCCACAATACTGAACATGAGGTTTTCTTTGTCTGTTCTGTTTTTGCTGTTCCTCTCAGCTAGTACCGTGTTAAGCCTTAAGGCTAGACTAGAGGTACAGTACAGTTAGTGCGTGTTTATTGTTAGGGTCTCTTGTTTCCTTAGACTTGTGGTGGATGACGTTTGAATTCGCTTCCAAAGGTAATGACTAATAAGTTATGTCTGTGCTATTTAATGTGTCTTGTTTGTAGGTGAAGCGTTTCATCAACGAACATCTTCCAGAGTAGTATCCTTTATAATAATTACTGAATAATATTATTTTTGTAGTAATCTGGCTAATACTGTATAGCTTGAAAATTTGGCAAATTAAAAAAGAGGTTAAAATGTTGGCGAAATTTTAATTGTGTGCTTGCTTCTATGAAACCCTATCAAACTGGAGACTAAAAATTTGGCGAATGGCAATTTTTTTAGCTATACAGTATTGTGGGACTGGCTTTGTAATAACAGTAATAGTACATCAATTTGTTTACTATGTGGTAGATGACCATTGTGAAACTAACAGTACATAATATTGCGCATTATTAGATTACATTTGTCCGTGTTAAGTATTTGCTTATAGATAAACAATAAACGTTTATGATTACAATTAAATAAATTCAAAATTTTGTGTGGGCCAGTAAAACAGAGTAATTGCATTAATACACTATAGGTACTAAAGTCCATTTGTGTTCACCTGAGCCCTTGTTTTCTTGCTATAACTTTTGACCTACAAGTTCTATTGTAAAAATAAACATACCAGTGCATTCCTCTCCTTTTGCTGCATCTATTGTAGTGCTTAAGAAGTAGCTGTAGCTCTTTAGCTCCAAGTTGGTTGTATAACCCATGCAGAAAGTACAGCCGGCATACTTTTCACAATATTATTGCATTGTGTTAATTATTGGGTGGGGTCTGTAATCACTTCCTGGGCTCAGGTGAATGCAAATGGACTTTAATATGTATTCCAGTATAGCTTGTGAAGTGGATTATTGTTATTGTTTCTTAATGCATTTGGCACTCAGTCCTGATGTTGAGATAAAGTATATAGGGGGTAAGGATCCTGAGTTGCTGTTTTTGGGTGAAGATGGTCAAAGTGTGGAGGAGGTGAGTTCTTGCTGTCTCTTCGGTTCTTTCTTGTCTTTGTCTTGCATTGGTTCATATTCTTACATGTTGCCAAGTACTGAATCTAGCTTATGAATGTGGTTTGTACTGTGTAGTATATTATTGTATTGTTTTTGGAGTGTAGTAAAGCAATTTCAGTATTCTATGATCCTCTTTGTTCTCTTTTCTCAGTGTACTTCTACATGTAGCTATGTATTGTACTTGTTCTTTATCCTTTCCTTCTCTTTCCTCTCCCTCATATTCTCTCTCTAACTCTCTTTCTTCCTCTCTCTCTCTCTCTCTCTCTGCAGCGTGTCAGTGTCATTAACATGTCTGAGGATGAGATTAATGCACTCCTTGAGTCTAAAGGTATTCTAAAGCACAACGCTACACCTGAAGGAGAGGCAGACAATGGTGCTGATGAACCTCATCAAGATTTATGAATAAATGCTTCATAGTTTTGCAGACTAATAGTTACTTAATTCTAACCTCTCATTTGTACATGCATAACTGAACTGCTTAACTCTGTCAGTTTGTGGTTGTTGCCTATATATGTATAATGATGTGACCAGCATAAAGAGTGTTTCTGTTGGTTGCTGATGTTTTATTACATGATAAGGTAGCAGTGCAGGCTTTTGGTGTAATCAGATCAGAAAATTTAATAGTCAAAACAAAATATTTTAAATTTCAAGGATCAGGTTATTCTTGTTTTTATTCCGCACTTTTGCGAACTCCGTTCATGAACCGGAATCTACAAGTTCAATTATTTCTACAGCCACGCCTGACTGTAATAGCAATGCAAGTTGCAAAATGATGTCCTTAAGCTTGTGCTCTTTTCTCCTTCTCTTCGTCTCCCTAGTGTATGGTCAGTATAGCATACACTGCTGAGTATTATTTACAGTATTTTAGGTCAGGAGCGTGGCTCGCTGAGACTCATTCGCTTCGGGCAGTACTCGTCCAGTCATACAAGCGGACGACTGCAGGTCTACTACAACGACAACTGGGGCAGCATATGTGGGCATCCTTCCTCTTCTCCCTTTTCTGTAGAGGCAGCTACCGTGGCCTGTCGTCAGTTAGGCTATCAGGGAGCCCGCTCTTTCTCTAGAGCTGCTGGTGACACGTAAGTATTTGATTTCACTTAGTAAGTAAAATCATTTTTAACTATCTTTAATATAAGCCTAAATGGCAAGTGCTTATTGTGACATATCTTTAAGAAAAGCATGAACCGATTTTCCAGTATAATTTATGTACATATGCACGCACACAATTAAAAGTTTAATTTCATATACATGTATTATAAATAATTTTTATTCTCTCCCTCTTCTAGCTATGGTACTGGTGCTGCTGCAGTCATTGATGACATTAATTGTGCTAGTGTTCCTCAAGCTCTTGTCTTATTTAGGTGTTCCTTTAGTACATATGTTGATTTGGCATGTACTGCATCTGATGATGTAGGAATTGAATGCTGTAAGGAAACACAGAATGAAAGAATAACTTGAAGATACTTATATCTCCCTTTCTTTATTCCTCCCCTTTCTCTCTCCTCTCTCCCATCCCTCCAGTTCCTAATAGAATATGGTCTAATCCATTCCCTAAGATGGTGCGATTGCAAGATGGTATCTACTCTAATGAAGGTCGTGTTGAAGTATACTGCAGTGGCCAATGGGGCACAATATGCTCTCAGACTGCATTGAGTACAGCTATTGCTGATACTTTATGCAGACAGCTTGGGTACACATCCTCCACTAATTCAACTGCCATGTGAGTTTGGGTCCAAAATATGTGTCATAATTATTGTTGTCCAAACAGTAGTCATTAAATCATGCATCTTAAATTGGAGTAAAGGTCATAATACAAAGACTATGCATATCATCATCATATATGTATAATGCATTTATAATGATGACATTGATAATGATCATCATATTTACAATGCTATAATATAAGCGTCATTTCAATATGTGTCATACCATACGACAATAACTAAAGTTGTACAACTACAACACTAAACTGGTGTATATTGGTCACAACAAGTATACTGTAAGGTGTATATATGTACACCACTATATTTGTTATTATAATTATTATCATTTGTTGTTGTTCTTGTATGTGCATCACTATAGTGCTGACATGACTTGCTTATAAATTCCTATTGTCATGTGGTTCCATAGTGACAATAATCACACTTTCTCCCTCCCTCCCTCCCTCTCTCCCTCCCTCCTTCTCTCTCTCCCTCCCTCTTTCTCTCAGACCGTACAACATTACAACTGATTCCAATCATATTGCTCATGGTGGTATAGCTGGTACCTGTTCGTCCAGTCAAGTATGTCTCCGTAATTGCATCAATAACTGCTCACCAACCACTTGTGGAGGATACCCAACACCATACATTACCTGTGGTATGAGAAAATTTATACTAAAATTTTATATGCCTACATTATCCACATATACATCTATACATGTACATGTACTTGGATTTTTTATTTTTAGAATATTCGACATCGAGTACTACAACCTCTCTATTAAGAACATGTGATACTGGTATGTTAAAATGTTTCATCACTTTAATTATGTCTATTTGATTACAGGGACATACCCCAGGGGAGATGGTGCCATCAGATTAGTCCAGAACAATCAGACCTCACCCAGCTACACCTCGGGAAGGGTACAGGTTTATTATAATAACGACTGGGGTAGTATCTGTTTTAGATCAACGTTCTCTGATACAGTTGCTAACGTGATCTGTCATCAATTAGGATTCACACATGCACTGAGCTGGAGCTATGCCTCCAATGACAGGTACTATAGCTAAATATAGAAATGTATGATGATGTAATGAGTGATACTATTTATAGAACATGGTTCTATATTTAGAGCTTATACAATGTAGTTTTATTTATAGTACAGTCAATTACTTCTTTTAAATGTGATATATTCTTGTTATTAAAAATAGCACTTATTATATTTCTTTTTTATAGTTTTGGTATTGACAGCTATAAGCCTGTGTTTGATGACATTCAGTGTTCCAGTGGTCAACTGTTGAATGTACAGCAGTGTTCATACAGTACTGACATCAACTTTGAATGCACTGATAGAGATGATGTATCCGTTACATGCTGTAAGGAAAATAAATTATTCTATTACTTGTGTAACCAGTATACAAAGACTAGAACACATACTAAAGTAGTAGGGAAAGTTGTAAATAAAAGTTATACATGACTTCTGAACTGCTTGGCACAATCATGCATAAGTATACACGTAATTTTGACATAACATTAGTCTGTCAAGATATATTATTATTATTATTATTATTATTATTAGCATTAGAGTATTAGTATTGTTATTATTTTTCAGCTCCTACTAGATATGAAGATACTCCCTTTGATGGTATGGTAAGATTGAATGGAAGTGATTTTACTAATGAAGGACGCATTGAAGTGTATTGCAGTGGGCAATGGGGTGTGATATGTAATACATTGGCTTCATCAGGTATTAGGACAATATGCAGACAACTTGGATTTAATGATTACTTCTCTTCGTCCACACTCTCCATGTATGTAGTTATACATCTACTTTAATGTTATGTTTAAGTGTGTCTGTATCTGTGTGTGCTTTCATGCATTTGAGGGGGGATTGCTTGTATTAATTTATCTGTCAAAAGTACTTTTTACATAAATTTAAAGTAAAAATATTCTACCCTCCTCTCTCTCCTTCCTCGTTCTCTCTCTCTCTCCCTCCCTCCCTCTCTTCCTCTAGTCCAAGCACTTCTGTCGTTCCAGTGTGGTTCTCTTCTCTCTCTTGTTCTTATTCTTACAACTGTGTCTCTGATTGTAGTTCGTGTCCATCTTCTCCATCTTTTGCTTGTTCTCATGATTCTGCAGCTATTGCTCAATGCTGTAAGGGACTATTGGTACCAAAAATAATTTATTTTACAATTATTTCTTGTTAGATAATGATAGAAGTGCTAGTACTATTTCTCAATCAGTGGAGACATGTCAACTAACACAAACTGGTACAATTACTTATCATTACATGAATTATTATTATTTTTATTATCATCATCATCATCATCATCATCATCATCATTATTATTATTATTACTTTAGGAACAGCAACTCATGGTTCAATCATACTATATAGAAATGGTACTGTATCAAACAGATTCACATCTGGTCGTGTTCTCATATACATTACTGCTTGGGGCACTATATGCAGATATGCTTCCTTTGGTTCTACTGAAGCTGATGCTGTTTGTAGGCAATTGACATATACAGGAGCTTCTGAATGGTCTTATTCACAAATTGACAAGTATGAGTCTATTCTGTATGTGTGTGGGTGTTTGTGTTTACATGTCTCATATTTGGTGTAGCTATGTACCGTATAGCGGGTTTTTTTTTGAGGATAATAAATTTCGCGAATGACCCATATCCGGAAGTTTGCGGAATTAATTTTCGCAAATTTCCACTAATCTGCCATCTTGTACCGTATTAAATTGATTTTCAAGAAATTTAATTCCGCGAATCATGAAATAATCAGCAAAATTCGCGAAATTTGTTATCCTCGAAAAAACCCGCTATACGGTATTTGGTGTACTTAATAAAAATTCAATCTCCTATTTATAACTTTTTTATGTTGAGCAAAAATTTTGAGCCTCTGTGATTACAATTGGAGTTTTACAAATTTTAAAAGTTGCTCAAAATTGGGCTATTGGTCAAATTTCACCAAAATTTAAAAGGAGCGAAATCCCCATTTTAATATATTTTTTCTGATGCATATGCATGTTCGTATTTTGTGTAGAAAATTTGAACTAATTTTGATCAAGTTGAATTTTTTAAGGAATTTTAAAAGTTGCTCCAAAATTGAGCCAAAATCTGTGTACTATAATAGTACAGGGTCATTGGCCAAATTTCATCAAAATTGAAAGGGTGTGAATTCTTCATTTTTATGTATTTTTTCTGATGCATATACATATACTTATGTTGTGTAGAAAGTTTAAACTGATTCCAACAAAATTGAATTTTTTAATGAATTTTTAAGCTAAAAAATCTGACCAAAAACCCTGTAATATAGTTCAGGCTTTTTTTGCCAAAAATTGCTTGGAAAAAGATAATTTTTACTTGTTCTAAACCTCTCTCCCTGCTAGTTTTGGCACTTATGCTACTCGCTCATACGTATTAATTGATGTTGATTGTAGTGGAGGTGAAGATGTATTACTTCAATGTTCTACTAGTGTTCTAACTAATATTGCTTGTAGTGATCAAACTGATGTATCAGTTACCTGCTGTAAGTTACAATAATTATAGAGATTTACTTGCTGTAAGTTAAAAACTAAAATAATAGTACATGTTTTTAGAAAAAATTTGTTCACGTCCCAATGTATTTTGGTGAATGTAATTTCTAAGTTTGTGTTGATTGGTGGATTTCAATTTGGTGTCCATATGCCATTGAGCATGCATGTGATGGTATCAAAATGATGGATTTTATTTTAGGGAATAGCTTTAAAAGCCAAATTTGCACAGCTATACTGTATATACCTACAGTATATTCAACATTATTTATTTTAGTTTCTTTATCTCTTCTCTCTTTCCTTCTCTTTCTCTCTCTTTCTCAATAGATGAAACCAGGATATGGAATAATCCTTACAATGGTATGGTGAGACTGGTTAATGGCGATTTCTCCAATGAGGGACGTCTTGAGGTGTATTGCAGTGGACAATGGGGCACTGTCTGTGATAACTCATTCAGTTCTACTGATGGACTGACTGCTTGTGAGCAACTGGGCTACAATAGAATCATCAGTACAGATTATAAAAGCGAGTAAGTGATTTGGTAATTATTATTGAGGCACAAAATTTGACTGATGGACTAACAAGATTGAATAACACGTACTTTATTCATTAAAATATACTTATAACAAAAATACGTCATCTTCTTATGATACTGCATATTGATTATAATAATAGGAATATTATTAATCAATTAGTGCAATTATTCTTTGTTAACTTATTGTACCATTTATATTATAATTTATTAGAGTATTATTATTATTTATTACTAGTCCTGGTAATGCCAGTCAGCCCATATGGTTGACCAATGTTGCGTGTACATCAAGTGATACTTGTCTAACTCAGTGTAACTCTTGTCCAACTGCATCAGTATCATCTTGCTCTCACTCGGAAGATGTGTACATTAGATGCGGTTAGTTGACCTTAATAATTAATTAACTTGTAACTGCTGTGCCTTAATACTTTTATTTTATAATCTTCTTTTTCATCTCTCTCTATTTCTCCTTTTTCAATTTGTCTCTATTTCTTCAAACTTTATAGGTATTTCAGGTACTCCACAGATTAGTTCCTGTAGATATACTAGCTCATTTACGGGTAATTACTATTATTATTATTATTATTATTATTATTATTATTATTATTATTATTATTATTATTATTATTATTATTATTATTATTATTATTATTATTATTATTACTATTATTATTATTATTATTATTATTATTATTATTATTACTATTATTATTACTATTATTATTATTATTATTATTATTATTATTATTATTATTATTATTATTATTATTATTATTATTATTATGTTACTGCTACTACTGTCATCTTGAATATTGCATGTAAACCAGACAGACTATAATTTCTAGTCGCATTCTTTGAATTCCACTTATTTCTTAATCTTCTTTTTTCTTTCTACAGAATCTCCACAATCAGGGGCCATTATACTAACAAGGAATAATGAATACTCACCTTCCTTCACTTCTGGTCGTGTAGTAATGTACGGTATTGGCTCTTCAACTGCCAGCAACAGAAGGTGGGGCAATATCTGTAGACTTTCAGTGTTCCAGCAAGCTAATGCTGATGTTATTTGTCATCAGTTGACTTTTAGTGGTGCTTCATCATTTTCATATGCTGAATTGGACTTGTGAGTAATACAATTTTTTTTGTTATTTTTTTCCCATTTACATCATGTATCCATATTAATGTTAATCATTAATACACGTACATATGTTAGATAATGTTCATTTCTTGTAATGGTACGCCCCACGATGATATTATGAGGTTGAGAAGGTTTATAAAGACAGCTACTGGCTACATGCAGATGCTGTCAGTTAATTAATTTAGATCTTCAAGCTAACAATTTTTGGAAGGGACTTTTATAAGTCCCTGAGTGATATCACATTAACCCATACATTAATTCCTTATGAATATGAATATGTACTACATTCACACAATGTGATGTAGTATCAAAGTTTGCATTGCAATACGTTACTACTGGACAAAGCTGAAATCTCATGTAGATGTGTACATTTTAGTTGTATTACAGTGTAAATCAGTTCTTTTTCAGTTCATATTTGATTTGCATCTACTGTACATGTAACGTATTCCCTCTTATAAATGTAATAATTACTTTGTTAATCCTCCTTTCTTTATTTCTCCTCAGGTTTGGCACAGATCAATCCATTACACTATTGGATGACGTGTCTTGCTCTTCTAGTGAATATTTGATGCTATTTCAATGCTCAGTGGACACTGTGATCAATTCTTTATGTACTAATGATGATGATATCTCTGTTACCTGCTGTAAGTATAATAACTTCTACCATTATTGTTGTTGTTTGTTGTTATTATTTGTTGTTATTATTCTTGATAGATTCAACTCGTATATGGAATGATCCATTCAATGGTGCTGTAAGACTATCAAATGGTGAATATGTGAACTCGGGTCTGTTGGAAGTGTACTGTAATGGAGAATGGGGAACAGTTTGTGACGATTCTTTCAGTTCTAGTGCAGCAACGGCAGTTTGCAGACAATTAGGATACAGCAGCTTCTATAGATTTGAGCATTTGGAACTGTAAGTTATGTACATGTTCTGTATAGCTATACTATATCCCAACTGAGTTTGACCCAAGAAAAACTGAAATAACTTTTTATAGGAATGTGGAATAAGGATGAAACTTTCACAGGTTCTTAGTGGCCCAATGCCATCACAGCATTCACAGGATCTCAGCCCATGGGAACCCTGAGAGGTTCTCCCTATAAAGTATAAACCCAATGGCGCATACTAAAATGATGTTTTATGACAATTTGTCTACGTCATAGTTATAGAAAATGTGGATGGTAAAATTTGTGCATTATGCATGTAGTCTATTTCTGGAAAAGCTTTAAGCCTTTGAGACTACATCATAGATAAGAAGAATAAAGATGCATCATACATATCACTTCCTTAAAATTTTAGCAAATGGAGCTTCATTTATTCCACCAAATTTCTTTTAATTGCTGCTTGTGCATGTATGCTGTAGCTTAGTACATGTGATCATATTTTTTTCGTTTTTTCACTTGATTCTTTCCTCTTCAGTGTTGGTACATCTAGTACTCCTATATGGTTGGATGACTTGTCCTGTTCTACTGGTGATAGCTGTCTCTCTGACTGTCAGAGATGTCCTGGTAGCTCCGACAATCACAACTGTGTGCACTCTGAAGATGTGACTATTACATGCAGTGAGTATAGAGGGAGAAGGGGAGAGAGGAGAAAAGGGAGAGAGTTGAAGATGATTGAGGGTAGAAAAGGATGAGAGAGACAATATTAATCTTTTCCTATTATCTTCATGTTCACATTAGCATCTACAACTCCCAGTGGTAGCTCTAATCCCAACTACAGAACCTGTTCATGTAAGTCAATTGAACAATGTATACTGTGGTATAGTTAAATATTTATTTTTGCATTATTAGATATTAACACTGGTGCTATTATAGGCGGTACTATAGGAAGTGTTGCTGGTGTAGTAATAATTTCAATATTAGTATTCTTAGTATTGAGAGACAAGCATAAGAAGGGCCAATTGCACAACCCTTTCCGTAATGTGAGAAACCCTTTCCGTAATGTGAGAAATCCTTTCCGTAGCATACGATGGAACGTCCCACAAAGCACAACCACTCCTACTCCAGCCAGAGCCACCATTGAGCTGGAGACTATTCCAGCCCCTCCCACTAATCAGCCACAGGAACCAACACGACAACCGCCTCCATCTTATAATCCTAATGGTTATCCACCAGTCTCCGAGCAAATTCCTACTGCTCCACAGCAAGAGCCACTCCCCTATCCTACGGTTGGTATTGGGGCAGGGCTTGCTTATCCTCCACCCACTCAGTTTGGTTTTAATCCGCCCACCACTGATCCTGATTCTAAATCTCCTCCTGTTGATGTGCCTGCTGCATCCGACGGGGAAGGACTTAGGAAAGGGGAACCTCCTCCATATGATCCGTCTTGGGGCTACCCACCTACTTATTGATGAGAGACATTCTGTGTTTTATCAGGAGCCTGGTTTTATTTTATATTAATCTTTTATATTTATGTTTATTAATAATTGTTCTACCCACGTGTTTTCACGTGGTTGGTTTTAGTCACAATTGGTCATCTCCGTAAATTCTTAGCGAAAAAAGGTTAAGTGTTAAGACCTAAAATTACAACTATGGCTGATTGTGCTGTTCCTATTTTTGTCTCTGTCTCTTGGCTGAAGGATAATCTAAACAAGCCTGGGATCAAGTGAGAAGCAGGATAAATACAACAGAATTACCTTCTCTGTCTCTCATTCAATTCATTCAATCTCTCCCCATCATAGGGTAATGGATGGTACATGGCATATGCCAATGTGGAAGAGAGATTCTCAAGTTGAATATGAAACGTAAGAACATCGTGAACACACAAAACGTGCTTCATCTTGATGGCTGCCAAATTTTACAATTTTAATGTTGGCACCAGCAAAAATGGCAGTAGATTTGATTCATATAGATTCAAAACAATAAAAATTACTTGTTTTTGCCAAAATTTATTGTTGTTTGTGCCTATTATATTTGCCCTTATCTTTGTCCTATTATTTGGCTTGCAGTTACTGCCAAACAATATCAATCTTCTTATTCCTTCTTGCGGCTTCAGTTGTACCAAGATGTACTCTTGGTTATACTGATAGAGTGTGTATACCTGACCTGGGTCAGTCTAGCTATGCAGATCATGAATGACATTACACCTTAGGTCTATAATAACATTGTGCAAAATGCAAAAATTTCCTTACAAGTTCTTGAGCTTCTTTGCACTATCATGATGACATCACGATTAGACTACATTAAGATTTACTGTATCTAGACATGCTTTGCTTGCCATATGCTTATGTTTTACATTTTAATGTATGGTGGTAATTATTCTCATGCATTACGCATTTTCCAGTCAGCATATTGAAGGTGCAGTTAAGTTCAATGTTGATGCTGTAGCTGATAAAAGCAGTGATTTGCCACGTGCTCTTCCACCAATAGAACAATTTGAAGACTACATTGGAAAGGTAATGTGGGCTGTATAATGAGGATGCCCCTAATAATAAAGAATCTCATTTTTTCTTATTTCTAGCTGGGCATTAGCAGTACTGATCATGTTGTTGTATATGATAATAATGCAAACTTTGGAATGTTCTCTGCCCCAAGGGTTTGGTACACATTTAAAGTTAGCTGCTCACTTTTTAAAGAATATTCTTGATTGCTTGATGCTTCCAACTTCCCACTCTCTCTCTCTCTCTTCACTGTATAGTTGTATGGTCATGATAAAGTATCAGTATTGGATGGAGGATTGCCAAAATGGTTGGAGGCAGGAGGGCCTGTAGAATCTGGAAAACCACAAGTAGAGGTACTACATGCAAAGTACATGTACATAATATTATGATGATCATAACTTTAACACTTTAATATTTTTAGGCTGTGACATATAAAGGAAGTTATCATCCTGAGTTGTTTGTTAATTTTGAAGGAGCTCTCCAGGCATACAAGAATAATCCAGCACAAGTATGTGATTATTATTTGTAGCATCTTATGCTTTGTTAGCATAGAGACAATAATACAGAGTATTTTGTCGGAAAAGAGTTCTACATTTTAATATTTTTTCTGATACATATACATGTCCTTATGTTGTGTAGAAAGTTTGAACTCATTCCAATCAAAATTGAATTTTTTATGAATTTTTAAAGTTGCTTCAAAATTGGACCAAATTCCCTGTACAGGGTTGTTGGCCAAATTTCATTAAAAATAAAAAAGAAGTCGATTCTTCATTTAAAATTTGTTTCTGATGCATATACATGTTCTTATGTTGTGTAGAAAGTTTAAGCTGAATCTGATTAAAATTGGATTTTTAAAGGAGAGAATTCTCCATTTTAATACTTATATCTGATGCATATACATGTACTTATGTTTTGTAGTAAGTTTGAGCTGGTTCCGATCAAAATTGAGTTTCTTATGAATTTTTTTAAGTTACTCAAAAATTGGACTAAATCATTACTGCCATTATTATAGATACTTGATGCAAGACCAGTTGGTAGATTTGAAGGACGGGATCCAGAACCAAATCCAAGTATTATGTTTAATATTTTTATTTTTAATAATTATTATGTATATTTTTTGTACAGAAATACCCAGTGGACGTATCATAGGCTCTACTAACGTATTCTGGCGTCAGTTTATTGATCCAGAAACTAAACAGATCAAGAACAATGAAGGCATTCAAAAAGGTACTTTTAAACATGATCCTAACAGCTTGCTTACATATAATCCTCTTCTCTATTCCTCACTCTTTCTCTTCTTCTAACCTATTTCTTTCTCCTTTTCCTGCTCATCTGTCTTCTCTCTGTTCTTCAGTTTTTTCAGATGCTGGTGTCAATCTTGACAATCCTAACATTGCTTCATGTGGCAGTGGTACAACTGCTTGCTGGATAGCCATTTCTGCTAGTCTGTGCAATAAAGCAATGCCAGTTTACACTGTATGTGTTCAGTAGTTTGATGTTGCATAGCTAGCATCATAAAGCTATATTTAAAAACTTAAGTTTTAATTAATTATTATTTTATGTTGTGTTGTGTAGGGTTCATGGATTGACTGGTACAAAAGAGGACCAGAAGACTCAAAGATAATTGGTGTCAAAGGAGAAGATTTGAATAAATAGCTTGGATCATGTCTGGACAATATTTTGTGACCTCTTTCATGTTATTAACATGCAGCATAAATTTTTAGGCCTTCCTTGATAAATTAATTATTTGTCATTAAGAATTTCCGCTTTAATTGCGTATGATAAATAGCTGTTCTTGACTTCTCAGCTACTTCACTTGTCAGATTAGATCTAGTTGAAGTCAAGCGAAACATAATGTGTGACCCTGGTCCTCCTACGGTCCATCCTGGGCCTCAGTCTGCTCCTCTGCTAGTATCTGTCTCTTGGCTGAAGAACAATCTTAAAACTCCTGGAATAAAGTGAGTGAGAGCGTCACCATATCTATGGTGTCACGCTGCCTTTTGTCCCACTGCATATGATCTGACTTCACATTATATATAAAAATAGGATCCTTGATGGAACTTGGCATGCACCAGCATGGAATAGAGATGCTGAAGCTGAATATCTGAGGTAGATCTACTAAAATAATATCTACAGTAATATTAAAGCAACCTTTTTGTAATTTGTAGAGCTTGATTTTAGTGAATTATTTTTAAAGAAATGCCGCACTCATGCATTGGATTAACTCAATGCAAAAATACCGTATATATAGCTGGAATTATAGTTTGCAATTTTGAACTAATAGAGCAAATTTTAATGCAATTTTTCTGGTGTAGGCGTGAACTGTTGATACACCTATTAATAACCTAGCTATAATGTCCTTTGCGGAATTAAACTGTACGTTTTTATGTGATGAAACAGCAAATAGCAAAATTAAATTCCAACAAATATTTCCAGTTATACGGTTATTTAGAACATGTTGCTTAACAAAATCAAAGTAACCACAAATGTTGGTAGCAATATTTTGCCTATAACATGGAGGGCTTCCAATGCACATCATGCATGAGGAAGCCACACTATAATTTGTAATTTGCACTGCAGTAGTAATTATGCTTAATTTGCACAAGAATGTGGAGTGATTGATTATGTGTAATCAACACACTGACTTTACTCATTCATTATCTACTCTTGTCATTATATGCAGTCAACACATTGAAGGAGCTGAAAAGTTTAATGTTGATGAAGTTGTTGACAAGACGTCTTCCCTGCCATACACTCTACCTCCAGTTGAGCAATTTGATGCCTATGTTGGTGGAAAGGTACTCTGAACATTCTTAAATGACACAAATAACATATTCTCCATTTTTCCATTAGCTTGGTATCAGCAATGACGATCATGTCATTATCTATGATAATTACAGTCCCTTGGGAATGTCCTCAGCTCCAAGAGTTTGGTATACTTTCAAGGTATCTCTTTATATCTTCTCCCCTCACTTTATATATATATTTTTTTCCTGTATAGTTGTATGGTCATGATAAAGTATCAGTTTTGGACGGAGGATTTCCAAAATGGTTGGAGGAAGGAGGGCCAGTAGGATCTGGAAAAATTATGGTAAAGGTATGTATGATACTCAGTTAGTAAATGGGTATAATTAACTGCAATCTACATTTACAGAGACAGCCTGTCAGTTATAAGGGGGTCTATACTCCTGAAGTAATCATAACATATGAGCAGTATTATGATGCATACTACAGCAAATCTGCCAAGGTATAATGTAAATGCTCTGCCATATAATAATGAATGCATGCATAGCTTCTTGATGCAAGGCCTGCTGGAAGATTTAATGGCACAGCTCCTGAACCAAATCCAAGTAATCATACTATAATGGCAATATTTATTATGTTAACATTTAATATAATGTTAGAATTTCACTCTGGGCATGTAAAGGGCAGTTCAAATTTGCTTTGGTTTAATTTCATCGACCAAAAGACTAAAACAGTCAAGAAACCTGAAGAAATTGTTAAAGGTATATACACTAATAGATAGAATAATCTTTTACCCTGTTATGCTCAATAATATATCATAGTTTTTGCTGATGTTGGTGTTAATATATATGAAGACAATTGCATAGGCTCTTGTGGAAGTGGTGTGTTCTCAACTTGGATTGCATTTTCTGCAAGACTGCTCAATAGAAACATACCAATATACACTGTAAGTAATGTGGACTGATGATATTATTGTAACAGCTTGTAAACAGCTTTTATTCTTGGCAACATGTGTATACTTAATTTAGCTATACTGCCAAAAAATAGTACATCTTTTCTTTTTATTCCTGGCAACATGTGTATTTGTTTATATGTTGTTACTTTATTACACTGATCAAGGCTACTATGATGTAAGGCCAAGCTTATAATTGTGTAGAGTAGACAAGAAACAGGGTTGACTGCAATGACTGGTGAAAGAAAAACAAAAAAGTTCATGTTAAGTCAAAGCTGCATTCACTGTTAACTTGTACAAATATACAAACTTCACCAGTTATACTATATCAACACTTTAGAATAAGCTTTTAATTACTTCGGTCTGTTGTGGTTCAGTATAATCAAAGTTTAGTATACACTACATTCTCACTCTTCCTTTTCCTTCAAGTATATATTTACTATTTACAACACTAATAGGGTTCATGGACTGAATGGTATCAGAGAGGGCCAGATGACTCGAAAGTCCTTGGAATAAAGGGAGAAGATTTGAGGCAGTAGTTTGAATTATCTCCTCTGTACTATTTTGTCTACAACTTTTAGTTTAGTATAGCTATATAACTAAGATTTGAAGCAGTAGCTCTGATTAACTTCTCCATATTATTATTTTGTACAACTTTTAGTTCACTATAGCTAACTTTTAGCATATTAGACATTTTAGCAGTATAAATGGCAAATAATAATAATAACAAAAATAATATTAAAACAATAACAAGATAAAAAGAAACAGTTATCATAGTAGTAGTTAGTAGAAAAAATAATGTCAATCTATGGCAAAGTTTCTATAAATGTGTGGAATCTAAAATCTGTTTGCAGATTTCTTTGTATCTCCAGACATCTCCTCCTATACGCTTTCGCTTGATGCCTAAAAAATAGTGATTTAAAATCTTTGTAGTCTTCTCTCCTTTTTCCTTCCCTCTCTCTTTCCCTCTCCCCTCTCTCTCTTAAGCCCAACATCCACTAGTCAACTTTGTTGAAATAAACAGAAATTTTGTTGCCAAAAGTAGAACACTGTTCTACTTTTGGCAACAAAGTTGACATACATCAAACTAACCACAAAGTTGCTTTCAACAAAGTTGCTATAGTGGATATTGGGCTTTAGACATTACATACCCATCATGCTGAGGTTTCCAATCAAACAAACTTCCAGTGAGAAAGTGAGTGGCTTCTTGCTACCTCTCTTCATTTGAGGCTCAAGCTTGCATATATATGTATAGCTGTAATAAAATAATAAAACAATTATTATACAAAAAGTATTTTTTGCTCATTGTCATCACACTATATCTTAAAAGATAGAAGATGCTGAGTGATTGATGCTGATACTGATATTGATGCTGATACTGATACAGATATTGACTCACTTGTTTTTCTTAGTAAACGGTATATTCATGTCATTCAAAACCCGTTCAATTTCCTGCATAACTTCACTCTCTGATTTACAAGATGTTGTATTAGCATCAAACAAGCCCTAAATGAAAAAGAATGAGTGACAGTAATGAATAGAAATTCATCTCAAAATTTAAACTATTTTGTAGTTACATGTATGCACAAAATTGACAAAATTAATGCTCATACTTATTGAATCAGTTTACACTTTCTACATAGCAAAGAATATCAATATGGATCTAAATTGGGGGTGATTTTGGAGCCTTTTTTAAAAAAAAACATGGGCTAATAGTCTATGCTTTTTTTCAAAAATTTGCTACCTTTCTAAAAATGCTCATAACCAATACATAAACTAAAAGAACATGTGCAATCAGTAAAAGTACCTTGACTGTCCTTGGTCCAAGATCTCCATTTTCTCCTCCAGAAGACGGGCGTCTAACAGCCTTCCTTAACTTTGTGAGCACAAAATCAACACTACCAAAACGACGCTACAAAAATACAATCAACTCACATAAAAGTCACTTGACACATTCTCTTACTCTGCTTTTTGGAGAGTGAGGGAGAGGCGGGAGAGATAGTTCTTCCGAAGAATCACCACCAGCTTTATTCAAACGAGAATCGTAAGACATTGTCCTATTAGTAATAATAAAGTAGAAGAACAAAGTACAATGTGCCGTATAGCAGGAAATTTTGAGGGAGTTAAATGTGGTGAATTGCTAAATTTTGGTGATTGGGCAAATTTGTAACCACATGTCATTGAGCATGTGCATAATGGCTCAAAATGCCAGCTTCTATTTTGGTGAATGGCTATCAAAATGCCAAATTTGCCAAATTTAACTCCCTCCATAATTTCCCACTATACAGTACATGTAGTGGAGTAAAGTTATAATTGTCATCACTATAACCACATAAATGTAATAACTATGGGTGACGTAAAGCAAGTAAAATGAATCCCACAAGTCATGACTTGACCCCAATATTAATTGTGACAAAATTTACTTCACAACTTTCGGCTGCAACTGTGGAGTAAGGAAAGGAGCATAGCCAGGAATGCCGCCTTGGAAGCTGGCAGAAGGAGCAATGGATCCAGGAGGAGAGAGAATGGGAGGAAGTGTCAGCGTCTTTGGCTCTTTTTGCTTCACTTGTACTGGGAATGAGCCTTCATCTGAAAAAATTTTTTTGAATAATTTCTATTTATTCCACTGTTTTCTCTTTTTTTTAATTTTTCTATTTTCGTTTATGCTTTTTTTTTCTACTTCAATATCTCTTTCTCTAGCTTCCTCTTTCATTTTTAAATTCTCAATCTCTATTTCTTTTCTCTCTCTTTCTCTCACTCTCGCCCTCTACTGCCTCACTAGCTAGTATGTGGTTAATGGCTGGATAAACAGGACGGCCAATCTTAGGACTCTCAGCTGGTCTCCTCAGACTAACAATCTCCCCAAGTGTCGGAGGATGCATTGGCTGACCAAGACTGATCTTTCTAGTCCTACATAAAGTAAATAAAAGGTGTCATTATGCAGTAAAAAATAAGAATTATCTTCAAGAAAATTTGCAAAATGTCCTGTAAAGGATCCTTTGTCAAATTTTGGAGCAAGTTTAAAAATTCATAAAAAATAAATTTTGATCAGAATCAGTTCAAACTTTCTACACAACATAAAAACATGTATAATGATCAGATATCAATTATAAAAATGGAGAATTCACTCTTTTTCAATTTTAATGAAATTTGGCCAACGACCCTGTACTATAGTACAGGGATTTTGGCCCGATTTTAGAGCAACGTTTAAAATTCATTTCAAAAATCCAATTTGCATCGGAATCAGTTTAAACTTTCTACACAACATAAGTACATGTATATGTATCTAAAAATGAATAATTTTTTCCTAGCATGTAGTGTTATTATGCTAAAAACTTTATCAAAACTGAGACAGTAAAAGTATATCAAAGCTACTCCAATGAAGAGTTACATGTATGCTAGTCCATTAGACCTTACCTTGGACTAGATGTGATAGAGGTATTGGATGGAGGCTGAACCTTTACTTCAATATCTTTTGTTACTATAGGCTTGTCTTCATCACTTTCGCTCTCACTGTCTTCCTCTTTATCATCATCCGATATGCTGTTGTCATCTTCTTTCTCATTCTAAAGAAGAGAGAGAGAGAGAGTAAAGATGGGAGGGAGAGAGAGAAGGAGAGAGACTTTACAGTCACAACTATAATTGAAGGACAGTAAATTTCATAAATTCACCCAAAAAACTATATCTTGTAAATCTACAATAATCTTGAACTTATATATTATACTTATAATACTTATAACTTTAGTTTCAATAATATCATGAAAGCCATAAAATATTCAGCCCTCTATAATTATACATACACACTACATCATTACTGAAAGTAGACAGCAAGTGTACATGTATTAAGTATACTTTTGTTTTATCATATGCTAGAGATGAAGGCTTGTTGAGGTATGGCCTGTGGGAAGTAAGAGGTGAGGAAGGTCCTTTTTCATTCAGTGATGGAGCCCTGGTCACCACTTTCCTAAGAGAGGCAGTGATAGAAATGAAATGAAAATAGGAGGAACAGCATCACACAGTAAAAGTGATACAGTGTAGCCTTTCTCTGTATAATGGACACTTTGGGTCAAGAAAGTTGCTCTGTTATACAGAGGTGTCCTTTATGTGGAGGTTATTTTATACAGTAAGGAATGTAATTGGTATACTAGGTACTGTCTGTTAAATGGAGGTGTACGCTATAGAGAGTGTCCATTGAGTGTCCATTAAGAGAGGCTATATTGTATCTTTATTACAATAATTATTCCTTACTTTGGAGGCGCTTTAATTTTTGGTTCTTTCCCTGCTAGCTTTTGCCGAAAGAGAAGGAAATATGTAGCAGTCAAATGATCATAATCCCACTAATGAAAAATAAACAAACAAACAAACAAATTAATTAATAAATGTAGAAATATACTGTCATACTCTGAGGACTCTTTCTGTCATAGCAGTAGTTGATACGCCGTGATATCGAGAGAGCTCTTCAATGCAGTCAGTATCAAGCTCATTAATCTAATAATAGATCATGTATTGTTACTATTAATAGATCATGATCCTTACATCAATCTTGCTGTCCCATACAATGGGTCTAGAGTAGCCTTGCATTACCCACGGATGATTGAGTAACTCGTCTACAGTGACTCTTCTCTCAGGAATAGTCTATATAATAAATATTGACCATAAATAATACATGTATATAGTATATAAGTAGTTTAACATCTTCATTAAGAATGGGCCCACACTACCTGTCCTTAATACATGTACAGTGTAGCCTCTTTATTAAGGACACCATTGGGCCCACACTACCTGTCCTTAATACATGTACAGTGTAGCCTCTTTATTAAGGACACCATTGGGCCCACACTACCTGTCCTTAATACATGTACAGTGTAGCTTCTTTATTAAGGACACCATTGGGTCCACACTACCTGTCCTTAATACATGTACAGTGTAGCCTCTTTATTAAGGACACCATTGGGCCCACACTACCTGTCCTTAATACATGTACAGTGTAGCCTCTTTATTAAGGACACTATTAGGCCCACACTACCAGTCCTTAATACAGAGGTGTTCTCATTTTAAGTATATTTTTGTATAGGCTTGTACCAATTGGGACATTATAAAATGTCCCCATTATAAAGGTGTCCCTATTATAGATATTATACGGCACACACAGTGTGTGAATGAGTGCTTGTATTTGAATAGTATTCTTGTGTTGATAGTGACATTATAGTTTCATAGTAAGTATCATAGCAGTGAGTATTATGGTATAGTGGATACTGTATGTAGTGCATGTGCTTTAACTCACTTGAAGTAAAACATCAAGTATTTCCAAACTGTCTCTGCTTAACCAACGAGGCTTGTCATAGCGTCCATTCTAAGAAATAGAAAGCATTTATTTCTCCATACAATAAATCAATACACTGATACTTGTATGACATACATGCATGTGTACAGTATGTCTGGAGGTGCGTGTATAAGTAATGTAATACCTGAGGACTGAGATATCTGCTTGAGGTGAAGCTGAGGGCAGATATCAAGGGACTCAGGTATTACATTACTAATACTCACCTCCATACACACACACACTGGTCACTGTATATATTACTAGTATTAGTATTAGCAGATATACCTGTATTAGCCTGTATAGCTCAGCAGTGTTGTCATCATCAAAAGGTAGGAAGCCATTAAGGAGGGCATACAGTAGCACTCCAAGACTCCACACATCAGCTCTGGGCCCTATATAAGGACCACCTTTAATCAGTTCTATAAGTGAAATGTAGGAAATGAAAGGAAAGTAACAAGACAATGAAGACATGTATAGATAGGTAAGACTTATATAAGGACATATACAATGTATAAGAGAAACAGGAGATATAGATATTGGAGGGAAAGAGGAGAGGATTACCAGGTGCAGCATATGCAGGAGATCCACAGCAAGTTTTGAGTAAATGTCGAATATCCTAAAAATAAGTAATAAAAAATGAAATACTAATAATACTATGAATAAATAAATATAATAAATAATAAATAAAGAATAAGAGTAAACCTTTGGTTCAGCAACTAATCCAAAATCAATCAGTTTGATATTTGAATATTCATCAAGCAACAGGTTCTCCTATTATTATTATTATCATCATCAATTAAATATTATTTTTTGAGACTCAAACTCACAGGCTTCAGGTCCCTGTGTATGAAACCCGAGGTATGAACATATTTCAAAGCTGCTACTATCTGTCTGAAAAATGTCCTAGCCTCTGGTTCCTGTAAATAAAACAAAAATAATTATAATTAATACATTCTAAATGTTAGGGTATTGCACAAAATATGTAAAATTATCAGAACCCTTGCGTGAAAAATTAGAAAATTTAGAAAATTAGAACCCCTGCATATGAACATCAGAACCCTTGTAGAGGACACTACTACAACTACACACATGCATGCATGCATCACTCTATTATAGTATGTTACATACATGTACATGTGTTTAACTGTCTGATACTATAATATTATGAGATAATATGTAGTAGGAGTCGTAGTGAGTCCATAACAAATGTGATGTGTCATTTACTAAACAAACTAAGACATTCTTTGACTAATTTGTAGCCACAAATACACGTACAGACAAACAGACTGAGAGTAGTACAGTGCTGATATGCATGTAGCTATACTGTACGTATGGTATAGAGTATAACCTGTTTATTATTGACACTCTAAATTAAGAAGACTTCTATAATCAAGACAGGTAGCATAAACAAGAAATAAAACAATAACATGATTAACACTAATTAATAGTTAAACTAACACGGCATAACACATGCTAGATAAAGCACAAGAAATTAAGTACGTGTACAACAATTTACATGTACAACAAATTGTTGTACATGTGCTTTACCTAACATGTATTATACCGTGCTAGTTTGCAACTGTTTAGTGTTAATGATGTTATTGTTTTATTTCTTGTTTTTTTCAGTATCAGTCCCAATACAATATAAATCTGTATTAATGAACCTCTAAAATAAGGACAGGTTCATAATCAGGACAGTATTATTGGGTCCCAAGGTGTCCGTAATAGACAGGTTCAACCAATGACCATGCTCACTGATTTCATTACAGACTATAAGTACTTGAACTTACTTTCAGCTTCTCCTTGGCCACTATGTAAT
Source organism: Amphimedon queenslandica (assembly GCF_000090795.2). Lineage (NCBI taxonomy): Eukaryota > Metazoa > Porifera > Demospongiae > Haplosclerida > Niphatidae > Amphimedon > Amphimedon queenslandica. The sequence continues at coordinate 22,326 of NW_003546739.1, forward strand.
CGAATAACTCACCACCAGAACAATACTAAAGAATGAATGAGGAAATGAGGTACTAGTACTACTATACAGTGATCACTCACTTCTAAGATCATGTATATCATCAGGTCGGTCTCTATCACTTCAAACAATTGGCAAACGTGCTGATGATGAAGATTTTTCAATGCTCTCATTTCGCGATAGACTCGAGGCAAATCATCCTAAAAATCGAAAGAGGATTGATATTAGTTAACATAGCTGTGAACAAAACACTCAATGCAATACTGATGCAATTGATACCATTTAACACATCACTGATTTTTGACTACACATTAATGCTGCAGTTAATTCACAATTAATAGTGATACTAGACAGTTTTTATTGTAAAATTAATGGCCATTGGCAGGATTGTGTATGTGTTATATGTGTGTGTCATGCAATTTGACTCGGTGGCATTGTAAGTTGATAAAGCACAGAAATGGTGAGTAGTAGTGACTGCATGACGTATATGTATCACATTCATAGTGAAGCACTGTGTAGTAAATAATATGACTCACTCCTAATTGTATTTTATTCATAATCTTCACAGCAACCTTATTAAAATGGAGAAAGAGAGAGAGAGAGAGTGAGTGAGGGGAGGAAGAAAATTCAAAGGTGTAAAGGATCAATGCATTTATTCTTACTTTCTCTCCTGTTAGCTTATGTTTTCCAAGTTTGACTTTAGCAAAGCCACCTGCAGAAACAAAGGATATGGATCAATAACATAAAAAAGATGTTAACGCTACATGTTTATATGCATGTACAGTGTATTCCTTACCAGAGCCAAGGGTTTCAAATAGCTCGTAGTTTTCCTCAACTTCTGGATACCTCGGTCTAACATGCTGACGATGATGATGATGATGAGACATAATGTGAACACTAAAAGGAGAGAGAAAAGAGAAAGATAGGGAGAGAGAGAAAGAGGGAACGAGAAAGAAAGGCAGGGGAGAGAGAGAGGGGGAAAGAGAGGGAAGAATACAAAACTTGAAGAAGGGAATGATCTAAACAAACTGTTTCATAAACAAACAGAACAGAATACAATGGGAGTATATACAAGTAGGAAAAGGTGAGCTGGGGATCATGAATAACCTATGAATAACCTTAGACTGTCTCCAAGGTTTATTACACTTGTGTAAACAAGTACCTCTCTGATACCAGGAATAAAAGCCACAGACCATACCAGTCATTGTATTATTATTATTATTATTATAGCAGTCATGGAGCATAGCAGTGCATATGATGGGAATAAAGAAGAGCTGTTTATGCATTCTATGAACTAGTAAACAATGTCATACACATACACTGACACAAAAGTTTGTTTATTGTTATAGTATAGACTATCAGCCAGTTAATAGTCGAGCATGCCAATTCATATGAAAAAAATATCAAAATACAATAACTAGACCACCATGTAAGAAGTATAGGTCATCGATTGCTTATAGAAATAAAAATACACTTTTTTCGCTTGAAAGGTGATCCTACAAGACCATGTAGAGGTAGTGGTACCCTGTCATGCAATAGTTTATGTTAGGAAACAACTAAAAAGAATGTGACTAGCATAACGAGAGTTTAGGGAAGATTAATTGAGAGTAAATACTAACATACATGCATATATAGTATAGTGTGATGTCAGTAAGCAACCGTTTCAAAAACAGTGGGCTGATTGTGACTTTCAACATAAACTATACACAATAAATTTACCAAAATATGCAATACAGACTGTGATACACAGGAGTTTTTTTTTGCACCCCATTACAGCTCATTCACTGCTGTCATTATCACTACTGATGGTCACAAAAAGCCACATAAAAGCAAACGCAGAGAAACAGAGGCGCCGCCGCATTTTACACAGAAGTAAATTCTAACAGAAAGTACAGTGAAACAAATTGAAGGCAAAATGGACCCCTGCCCTTTTGCACAAAGCTGCTATTACAAACACTAATAAGGGATCGAGCTAATTAGAGCTCATTAACACCTCATACCTTGTACAGCTTGTACTTGCAAGAGAGAAGAGAGAGAGGGTTGACAAAGAGAAGAAGAGAAGACGCAACTAACACTCCTACAGCTAAGCCAAGGCGTGGCACCTCATAAAACTGTAGGCGTAACATTAGTAGGCGGTGCGTGGAAATAAAACTGGGTGGGGCTCAATAGCTAATTTGCTGAGCTCACTCACAGAGAGCTGTCAAAGTAAATTCAATACCATAAAAATAGAAAGGTATGACATAACTTGCTTCACTATTAATGATTCAGCTTTTGCAGAGCTGCTTACATAATGGAACAGCAAAGAAGAGGAAAAGACACTAAAGAAAGAGAAGGTGACAAGTCACAATTAAACTGGGAAAATATCATTTATTTGCAGGTCAATTGTACCCTAATTCTTCTGTTTTTCGAGATATACCCTCATTCATTCACGATCCTGTGATGAATGAGGAGCATAGCTCATCTCCTATGCCAATGGAAGGAATTGCTGGTTGTGAAAGAGAAAGATTATCACCTCCTACCTCTCATCATAATCAGCAGTATTATAGCAGACCTCTTCTCTCTGGTGAAGAATGTCTCAAAATGCTTGAAGCTCAGCTACTGTTGAGAGATTCTAAATTGAAAGAAAACGACAAAATACTGTTAGCGTATGAAAGAGGTGAATTCCCTCTTGAGCAAACACCAACAAAAACAAATAGAAAAGAAAGCAAAGAACTGGCTCAACCTCAACCTGACATGCAACAGCCTCTCCAGCAAATGCATAGCAGCTATGAGCAGCAATATGGTGAATCTGCATCTAAAAAGATAAAGAAAGATGAGGATCATGCTGCTGCAACAAGTAAAGAAGATGCTACTAGCATTAGAGACAGTGATAATTCTGAGATGTGCCTCCCTAATGAAAAACCTAAAAGTGAGAATGGAGTTAAACCTAATGAAGCCTGCAACGTAATAATAAGGAAACACACTCCATTAAGTAATGATTGCATTACTACTGCTATATCAAGCAAGACTATTGAAGCAAGTGATGAGCTTAATAGAGGAGTTGCAAGTACTGCTATTGCTAATGGAAGCACTTCTAATGTTAATACTGCTGCTGCATGTACTGGTACTGTAATGCCATCATGTGTAAGAGGTGAAAGATCAGCTCAGATCTATCAATCAATGATGCAAAGAATGCATAGAAAGAGTCGATTGTGTACAGAAGAATCAGTTTCAGCAAGAAATGTATGTCATGCAGTTGTTATACACATATTGTATTAACAATATTCGAGAATGTGCAGTGTCATTGTGAATCTGTCAATGAATACAATTATATTCTGTCCATATTAGGATACAAGTAATGATGAAGCAATTGCAAAAGCCTTGCAAGAAGAATGGAGAAAAAATCAATCACTTCCAAATGAAAAGGTATAGATAAAGAAATAAAATTTAATGGAGCTAATAATACTTGATTTACCTCTCCCTCTTTCTCTTGTAGGAAGAAGCTGATTTTAGATTAGCCCGTCAAATGCAGGAGCAATTCGACAATGAAATGGCTCAAGCAATAAACAGCTCTGGGAGTGTAATAGTAACACAATACAGTAAGTTGAATATGCAACCAAATATGTAAATACAGCTTGGTACAGTCATTCATTCACTTATATACACAGTGATGGACAATGGGTGACGTGCACAAAATGAAAGATAAACCGTCCAAGTTTATAATAATAAGCAAAATCTTCCTATCATATTATTACAATGAATGTACTTCATACACCAGACAATGTACTTAAACATTAGTGTAGAATCATAAACATTCTCCCTGTAGACAGAAAAAGCTACATTACTTAAAATGCATGTGCATGTACATACATGTTGTAGTACTAAGCATATGTAACGTGTACATGTGCATGTATTATTGTAATTATAATAGGTCCATATGCAGAGCCATTTCAAGATGCTCATCGTGGTTATACTAAAATCGCTCCAAGAGGAGCTGTACCAGGAAGAGAACAGCATGGACGATTAATAACTGGACAAATGAGACCAACTTACGATAGAGGGAACAGCTCTGGGTATGAGAGTGGGGGAGGGGCCATAGAAGATATGTCATACGAGGTAATGCAATAATAAATAAATTATTAATTGATTATTAGCATTGGAATAAATACATGAGCTTATTTGCATTTTTATGTATTTGTATTTTTTATTTATTTGTATTTTTAATACACAGAGGCTCTCAGAATTGGAGGACGTGTCTGTTGGATTAAGTTTTAATGAATTGACTCGATTAACACGTGTCACTACTTATGATAAGGTCAGCTATAGACTAACACACTAACATGAATTACAATAAAACGCATCTCTCTTTTCTATCAGTTCCCTCTCTCTCTCTCTCTCTCTCTTTTCTATCATTTCCCCCCTCTCTCTCTCTTTTACTTACATAAATAATAAATATATTCTCATCACTAATTGCAGAGTGAAGGTGGTGGAGACATGTCACGCTCCTGCAGTATTTGTTTTGATGAATACGTTCAAGACCAACAGTTAAGAGTTCTGCCTTGTTTCCACAAGTTTCACAGACACTGCATTGAGAAGTGGTTGTCTGAAAAACCAACTTGTCCTGTCTGTTTGAAAAACATTGTGTCATAAAAACACTATATGCATGTACATGTACTTGTATAAAGTTTTATTGTATATGTGAGGTATGTTGATAAAATAATTTATTGATATAATAAATACACATAATTTTAGAAGTAAAAGTAGGAAGTAGGAACATACTACATACATGTAATATAGCAAAATAGGAGAAAATAGAAGGAGAAATAAAAACAAAGGAGAGAATTAGAGAAAAAAGAATACATAGAAACATATTGATTACAGTGTTTTTGTTAGTCAGTTTTATCTCCATTGAATCCCATTAGTTTATCCAAATGGTCAGCAAACAGTGATGGTTGTCCTTGTTCATAAGGTTTTAGTGTTCCTGGATCTAATGTCTCAATAGTCTCATATAATGATCTAGCAATGGAAAGAATATAACAATATGCTAAATTGAAGGAAATGTACATATTTCATTGGGAAAATTAATGTATTATCTGATATACATGTACACATAAAAGTGGAGAAGGCACTTAGGCCCATTTTGGAGAAACTGAAACAACTTTTAAAATTCATAAAAAAATCCAATTTTGATCAGAATCAGTTTAAAATTTCTACATAACATATGTACATGCGTATGCATCAGAATAAATTATAAAAATAAAGAAATCTCTCCTTGCCAATTTTGGCAAAATTTGGCCGATGACCCTACAGGTACTTTAGCTCAATTTTTGAGCAACTTAAAAAATTCGTAAAAAATCCAATTTTGATCGGAATCAGTTCAAACTTTCTACACAACATAAGTACATGTATATGCATCAGGAAAGATTATAAAAATGAAGAATTCTCTCCTTGCCAATTTTGGCAAAATTTGGCTGATGACCCTGTACTATAGTACAGGTACTTCGGCTCAATTTTTGAGCAACTTAAAAAATTCGTAAAAAATCCAATTTTGATCGGAATCAGTTCAAACTTTCTACACAACATAAGTACATGTATATGCATCAGGAAAGATTATAAAAATGAAGAATTCTCTCCTTGCCAATTTTGGCAAAATTTGGCTGATGACCCTGTACTATAGTACAGGTACTTCGGCTCAATTTTTGAGCAACTTAAAAAATTCGTAAAAAATCCAATTTTGATCGGAATCAGTTCAAACTTTCTACACAACATAAGTACATGTATATGCATCAGAAAATATTATAAAAATGAAGAATTCTCTCCTTGCCAATTTTGGCAAAATTTGGCCGATGACCCTGTACTATAGTACAGGGTCTTTAGTCTAATTTTTGAGCAACTTCAAATTCGGTTCAAAAATCTAATTTTGATCGAAATTAATTTAAAGTTACAAAAACATGTACATACTTGCTGAAAGTATACACTAAGTGTCCGTCTTTAGCCAGTCTAGACGCAAGCTCTGTTTGATGATTATTCATTAAGGTTTCATTAATAACAACAATCAGGGCTTTACGTAATGACAGTGACTCAAATATTGTACCAGAACCTAATAATAATAATAATAATAATAATAATAATAATAATAATAATAATAATAATAATAATAATAAATTAATTAATTAATGATGAACAATTTTTTATTCATCGATTTTAATTTAAAAGGTGTTTAAAAGGTGCTTTAATAGTTATTACCTCCATGACTGATGATAAGTGATGCTTCTGTCATATCGCTAGCCAGTGTAGGCTTGAAACGAAACCAGTCAACAATCAGCCCTTCTTCTCTGCCACTCCCACTCTCACTATTCGCAGGCGTATATTCACCATGGCCTATCTGAATATTTAAATGAGTGTATCCTTTTGAAAATAGCAACTAAATATAATTTAAAAAATAAGATTATCATTTTTGGTACTTTTTGAAATCTTTTCTCAGAGACTGCTTTTATCAGATCTTCAAATTTTGTAGTTCCAACAACAACAAGAACAGATTTCTTAGACATCCCTAAAAATTAAATTTTTAACCCTTTGTCATGTCACGGGGTTAAAATTTCATATAGGCGTGGTCACAATAAAATGGCATCTTTCTCGAGATGGCTTAGCTCCAGTAAACGCTTATCAAGATGGAGTGGACGGTTTAAGAGTTTGATGAGTGACTATGCTACAGTATGCAAGGATGTACTAGAATATGCAAAGAAAAAACCACTCCGTTTCACTACTATGGTAACAATTGGTTCTTTTGCTGGAGTCTCATGGAAGAAAAATCCGGACATGAACGGATTTGTAAACGAAGTACTTCAGTATTCTAATGAGATATCATCTTGCAGTGAACTAACAAGGAATCCAACAGCTCAGAGAATCATAGAGGGGCATTTATTAGGAATATGTAATCGATCGTTGGATTACGTCAATCTTGGAGTGTGTTCTCTAATTATACAGCTTCCTAATTATAAGGATTGCAAAAATTATATGGAGACGTGTCCCCAATTAAAGCCCCACTGGTGGACGATGAGAGAAAGGATTGTGGACGTTGGGTTTTGGGATAAATGGTGGGTATTGGAAAAAGACATGATAGACTATGATGTAAATCCAGAATCATTTTAAATTATCATTATTCTACTTTAACTTTAATGCAATGTATGTATAATACCACAAATAAATGACAAATTGTTGTTGCAATAAATTTTTATAAAACAAAATTATCATGCAAGATAGAAAATCATAATGAAGTCTGCTTTGCGCCCCCCGGCCCCGGGCCAATAAATTATATTAAGGGGACTGGCGTTTTCAAATTTTAATCTCCGTGACATATTTGTGTATTATCCGGATATCTAGCTGCCATGTCCAGGTTCTCAGGTTTTAGTTTAGGTAGTCTAGGAAAAAGAAAAGAAGAAAAGCAACCTCTTCCTCCTCCAGCAGCAGCTCCCTCTCGTAAGAAAACATATCAGGATGAAGAAAGGCAAGCAATGTTTGACATTAGTTATTAATAATAATTACAATTATATAATTATAATTATGTATATTTAATTATTTTTAGTTTTTTTAATGAGTCTTCAGATGAAGATGATGACCAAGGACATATGTATGGGGGTCGACCGGCTGTATCCATGGAAATGGCTCGTGATGAAATAGCAAGCTATCGTAGCAGCCAATTAGAGGGAGAGAAAGTGGGAGGGGCAGGAAAGGAGGAAGAAGATGATGATGATCCTTTGGATGCTTTTATGGCTGGAATTGAGGTATGCTGGTCTTTGTATTGGTTTTCATGCCACAATGTATTCTATGCCTGTACACAGACAGAAATAAAGAGGCAGAAAGTTGAGCCAGCGAAGAAAGAAACAAAGTGAGAAATATTAGTACTATCATGATTATTTGTAATATACTAATTGCAATGTATAATTAATAGTACATGTTCTTGTTTCATTACAGAGCAGTGAGGGAAGACATTGAGGAGGAAGATGATCAAGTATAGCTTCATACACAATGTATTTACATGAGTCCTTTACCTTCTCTCTCCCCTCCCTCTCTCTCTCTCTCTCTCTATCTCTCCCTTTCTTTCTCTCTCTCTCTCTCTCTTTTAGGAGAGTTATTTCAAAGCAATGGCTAATGCTCCTATAGTTATATTAGATGATGAAAATGAACAAGACATTGATTATGATAGTGACGGTAACCCTATCATACCCGAATCTGCTAAGGTGTGTTTCCATTTAATGCCCAAATTAATATTCTTTTTAATGCCCACCAGGTCATTGATCCTCTTCCTCCAATCGATCATTCAGAAGTAGGTCTTCATTTTATGATGATTTGACTCTATTTTGATGGTATTTGGTTCTCTTCCTTTAGATTGATTATAAACCTTTTCAGAAGAACTTTTATGAAGAAGATGAAAGCGTCCAGAAACTAACAAAGAAAGAAGTTCAAGAGCTGAGGAAGAAGCTGGGAATAAAAGTAAGACACGAATAGGAGGGGAAAAGATAGATTATTATTATTGTCATTATTTTAGGCGTCTGGTTTTTCCCCTCCAAAACCTTGCGTCTCGTTTGCTCATTTTGGATTCGATCCTCAATTGATGGCATTAATTAGAAAGTCGGAATTCACCACACCCACTCCAATACAGGCTCAGGTACATGTAAATTCTTATTTTTGTCTTCCTAATTTTGTATTTTTCTCTTAGTCAATCCCAGCTAGTTTATCTGGACGTGATGTCATTGGAGTAGCTCAGACTGGATCTGGAAAAACAGTAGCATACCTCTGGCCTTTACTAGTTCACTGCATTGATCAGGTATCACTTTAATATTGTATCTCTTACTCTTCACTCTCTCTCCCTCCCTCCCTTTCTCTCTATTTCTTACTCTGCTTTATTACTTCTCTCTCCCCCCCCCTTCTCTCTCTCTTTTTCTGCTATCTTACCCCCTCGTTTAGCCTGAGATTAAAGAAGGTGATGGCCCAATTGGTCTGATATGTGCACCAACGAGAGAGCTCTGTCAACAGGTATAACTGCACATCCTGACGTACATGTACATACAGACATACAAATGAACGTATAGCCAATACAAAGAACTACAGATATATGATGTATAATAACAATATAATATTAACACGCTGCTTTGCAGGTACATTGTAGGATCTTCATGTAGGAAGCAGAACATGCCTCTAATATTGGGTTGTTTATTAGTTATTCTGATGCATACTGCATTTGCCAGCAGATATCTTAACATAAGAGGAGAAACAGAGGGCAATGGAGGGGCTTGAGCTCCCTCACTTTGCATGTACATGTAGGAGAGCATTAAAACATGGTTTAACTAAACTAAACTATAATTATTAATAACTAAACTATACAATAGCTAAATTATAACTAATAATAGCTTATCGAGTCACTACTTGTTATTATTATTTATGACAGTTCCTTGTGGATTATTATCAAACTTTCCTTTCAATTTTATCAGCAAGATCATCATAATCAGCATCACCAGTGTCGTTGAGCTGAAATTCAGTTGATACCCCATAAAAACTTTTCTTAACTTCATCTTTAACAGATAAATATATCATGTTGTCTGTAATTTGGCCATTGTCAGAAGTCCTACATAAATGATAGACCATCAGCATGCACTCATGTACTCTGCAGTATACCATATACTGGGATATTTTTGAGTTGCTAAATTTTTGTGAATCTTGCATTTGTAAAATTCCATAAAATAAAATTTTGCAAATAACTTGCAAATTTGCATCGCGTGCAATGAATATGCAGAATTCCTCAATTTTAATTTTTGCAATGGAGTAAAAAAGCCCGAAATTTGCGAAAGTTTGGCTACTCAAAAAATCCCAGTATACTGCAGTGTTTGTAAGTACATGTACCGTTACATGACGTGTCACTTCATATAAACATTGGATGATTGGAATAAGATTAAATTAATTTTTTGCTTTGTTTGAGCATAGGCTGTGCAAATACAGTACTCTAGGAACACTGTGTAGCAGAAAGTTTTAGTGGCCTAAAATTTTGTGAATTCATTCAAAACCCGTTTCTAGCTTTACTTTTTTGTAATTTTCTACTTTTCGACCATGTTGAATTGTATTTATTTTCATGGATTTTATTTTCATGCTTTTGAAAAAATGGGGGAAATCTATGAAAATTTTGGGCCGTGAAATCTGCTGCACTAAAATAATATTAATAACTCTTACCAAGTTATAAAAGCAATTTTTTAAATAAATCTTCCTTCTTTGGTTGTAAACTGAAAGTCATACAGAATGTACAGTGGCTGGTCATCCCTCAGTTTGGCCTTCACTTCTTCTTCAAATATTTTCTTGTCCTCCTCCCTCGTTTCAATAGCACGTCTTTCACCAGATTGAGTAAGGACCACTGTATTGCTGGTCCTGTCAATTTCAAAGAAAGCCCATTTCTTGGCGCTATTTAAGTTGATGCTATCAAACATTGCCTTTACATCAGGAGAAACTTTAATCTCTGCCATGATTCTAAACTATAAGCAAATTAATGATATCATTACTGACAATATAGTACTGGTGTTTACTTACATTTGCAGTAGCTTTTCTTACTTGTTCCTCTCTCTCTCTCTCTCTCTCTTTCTCCTTGTACTGACAGTAACACTAGTTTAGCATTGTATATAGCTTGGCTGGGCTATATGTAGGGGTTGGAAAATTATGCTTTTAGGCGCTGCTCCAAATTCCATCCTATTATCCTTTGAAATGAATCCATTTATGCTCATATTTTAAGCTTTACTCAAATATCAGCTATCAAGTTACATGTACATGCATGCATCTGTTATAATTGCAATATTATAATAATGCCAGAGTCTAAAAATGTTTCCAGACTTTTGAGTCACTGCAAAATAGCACAGCCTAAGCCATTGGACTCATCACACTTGTGTAGGTCACCACACATGAGTAGGTGGGTGTTAAGCAGTTGGGTTGTTCTACTAGTACTTGAAATCATGTATTCAGCCAGAAATTTTTACCCATTATGCTCTATTATAATGCTCCAATTATGCTAGCATAATTTGCCTATAGCTACATTTTATTAACAGTTGTCTGCCAACAGCAGAGTTATATTTACTATATGAAATAATAATAATGAAGTAGTAGTCTCTTTGATGTAACCAGAGCTTGGGAGCCATGCATGCATGCTTCATGCATGGACTGCATTGAAGAAGGTATGAAAATGGTTTGATGTGTGCACCTCTGTCTGTCATCTGACATACATTGTAGTACAGCAGGTCACAAGTACGTATTTTGAAAACATGTACACCAAACTAAAATTGAAATTTTGCTGTACTAAAATAGATTTACAAATGTAGTTATAGTTAAGTAATACAACACTGTTGTATATATACATACACTGTAGTCCATGATCACTGTAATCTCACATCATGCTGGATACATACATGTACATGTACTTGTATTGAGGTCCTGATGCTTTGCAAGCCAGTTCCTGTAATCTACATGTAATACTAATTTGTAGCATTTTGATAGATGCAGGAAGATTTTTACCATATAGCGGGTAATTTTCAACTGGTGCTTAATTTCATCTGTTTTGTTGCCATTAATTCTGAATGAAAATTAATTCTGAAGATAGGCGTGACTATAATAAAATTAATAATAACTTGATTACAAGTATAGAATGCCTTTCAAACAGCGTTCACTTTCTAAAGAACCTCTTCCAGAGCCTACAGGACCAGAGGACCTCTTTCTGATCCTATCAGTCCTGCAGATGCTAATGAAAACATCAGATCAACTGTTTTTGTCTAGTCAAAATAAAACCGACGAATTTTTATTCTCAAGTCATTTCTGGTTCCATTCGAAATTTTCAACAATCGAAATTACCCGCTATACGGTATTTTCCTAGTGTTTAATTAAAATTTTGTGCTAAAAGTGTCAATGACTGTGCAGTGTAACCACTGTATAATGGTTCCCATTGTTTGGAACCATCATTAGTAGCTAAAACATCAAAGGAAATTGTGCTATAATGTTTGTTTTTTGTTAGTCATTCTGATACATATTGATTGTATTGTATTTGCCAGTAGACGTTTTAGAACAGAGGGCAGGGGAGGGGCTTGAGCCCCCTCACTTTGTATGTACATGTAGAAGAGCATTAAAGCATGGTTTAACTAAACTATTATTTTTATTATTATTATTATTATTATTATTATTATTATTATTATTATTAATTACTAAACTATACAATAGCTAAATTATAACTAAACTACTAATAGCTTGTTGAGTCACTACTTGTTATTATTATTTATGACAGTTCCTTGTGGATTATTATCAAGCTTTCCTTTCAACTTCATCGGCAAGAGTATCGTAATCAGCATCACCAATATTGTTTAACTTAAATTCATTTGATAGCCCATCAAAACATTTTTTAACTGCATCTTTAGTAGATGAATATGACATCTTGTCTCTAATTGGAGCCCTGTCAGAAACCCTACATAAATGAAAGACCATCAGCATGTACTCATGTACACTACAGTGTACCATATACTGGGATATTTTTTGAGTTACTGAATTTTTTAATCTTTCATTTGTAAAATTTCATGGAATAAAATTTTTGCATCACATAGCAATGAGTATGCAGAATTTTGAATTTTTTTACGATGGAGCAAAAAGTGCAAATTTGAGAAAATTTTGGCTACTCAAAAATTTCCCAGCATACTGCAGTGTATCTAAGTGCATGTACTGTTACATGGTGTATAAAATTGAATGATTGGAACAAGATTAAATTAATTTTTGTTATGTTTCAGCATAAGCTCTGCAAATACTCTCAGTAGCAGAAAATTTTTGTGGCCTAAAAATTTTGCAAATTCATTCAAAAATCCATTCTGTGGCTTTAATTTTTGTAATTTTCTACTTTTTGGCCATGTTGAACCATATTTAATCGATTTTTATGGACTTTATTTTTATGCTTTTGAAAAAAATAGGAAATCCCCAAATTTTGAGCCATGAAATCTGCTGCACTAAAATAGTTGTTAATAACACTTACCAAGTTATAAAAGCAATTTTTTCAATAAGCCTTCCTTCTTTGGTTGTAAACTCAAAGTCATACAGAATGTACAGTGGCTGGTCATCCCTCAGTTTGGCCTTCACTTCTCCTTCAAATATTTTCTTGTCCTCTTCCCTTTTTGTAATATCGCGTCCTTCACCAGATTGAGTAAGGACCACTCTTTTGCTCCTGTCAATTTCAAAGAAAGCCCATTTCTTGGCGTGGTGTTTTTTGATACTCTCATACATTGCCTTTACATCAGGAGAAACTTCAGTCCCATCCATTGACATGATTGTAAACTAGAAGCAAATTAATGATACCATTACTGACAATATAGTACTGGTATTTACTTACATCTGCAGTAGCTTTCTTACTTGTTCCTCTCTCTCTCTTTCTCCTTGTACTGACAGTAACACTAGTTTAGCATTGTATATAGTGTTACGTGACTTGGCTGGGCTGCGTGTGAGTATATAATTAACAGTCATCTGCCAATAGTAGAGCTTTATTTACTATATAAAATATTAATGAAGTAGTAGTCTCTTTGTTGTAACAAGAGCTTGGAGCCATGCATTCGTTCATGTATTGACCGCATTAAAGTTGGTATATGAACTGGTTTAATGCATGCACCAATAAGAGAGCTCTGTTGACAATCATAACACAAAGTATTAGGACTACATGTACACTTACAATTACAATTTTTTACAATCACCCAATTACAATTTTTCTGTATTAAAATAGATTTAGTTATATTAAGTAATGTTGTATGTGCACATACATGTATATACACTGTAGTTATGATCACTGTAATCGCACATCATGGTGGATAATGATAATTATAACAAACACCAGAAATACTAACGATATATACAATGTAAATAAATAGATATAATGCATGTATATGTGAATGCCTGCATGTGTACACATACAAAAACTACCGAAGTAAATTATTAAACTCTCCCATCTGAGAGAGCTTGCTCATGAGAGTGAAAGAGTCGTAAGGATGGTGATAGGGTGATCTGGCACCATGGAGACACATGATAAGTACAGTAGAATAGGACTTGGAGTAATGGATAGAGAGTCTGGATGAAAGATGCTTTTAGAAAATAGAGGCTGATGGACCCATTCCTCTTGCAGTGGTAAAGACTAGTGGTGTAAAAGAAGCATTCCAGATCCTTTCACCATATTGGCTAATGGATACATACATGTACATGTACTTGTATTGATGTCCTGATGTTTTGCATGCCAGTTCCTGTAGTCTACATGTACCATATATCAGGTAATTTTCATAGGAAGAAATTTTCTGACAGAAAAAAATTCATGTAGTTTTATTTTTGCAAAGGGGTTCCTGTCCGAAATTAATAACATACGAAATTATAAAGATCTTATAAAGGATCCCACAGAACACCTCTGAGAAGCTACCATGTTTATTAGACTGTCTAAGCAGCGCCATTTTGTGATGATAGTGCCACATGTCTTGACAATGCACATGGTATCTGCATGCAAAATGTATGCATGAATAAATTAATTTTTATGAATTTTAATTTCACACAAAGCCATGCATTCGAAAATTAAATACAGACGAAAATTACCAGACATACAGTATTACTAATTTGTAGCATTTTGACAGATGCAGGCAGATTTTATTTTTCTAGTGTTTAATTAAAATATTGCACGAAAAGTGTCAATGACTGTGCAGTGTAACCACTGTATAAGTGTCTCCATTATTTGGAAGCATCATTAGTAGCTAAAACATCAAAAGGGAGTTATGCTATAATGTTGGTCATTCTGATACATATTGATTCTCTTACATGTACTGTATTTGCCAGTAGATACCGTATACTATGAAATTTATGCGACAAAAAGATTTTGCGAATTTCGCGATTTTTGCTCCATCGCAAAAATTAAAATTGCAACATTCTGCAGCTCCATTGCCACGTGGCGCAGTTTGCAAGCTATTCACAAAAATTTATTTTGTGAAATCTTAGAAATGCAGGATTTGCAAAAAAAAAATTGTCGCATAAATTTCATGGTATATGGTATAGAGGGCAGCAGAGGGGCTTAAGCCCTCTCACTTTGTATTTACATGTATGTAGTAGAGCATTAAAGCATTTGGTCTAGCTAAACTAAAATTATTATTATTAACTAAACTATACAATAGCTAAATTATAACTGCTAGTAGCTTATTGAGTCACTACTTGTTATTATTATTATTTATGACAGTTCCTTGTGGATTATTTCTTTTCAACTGCAGCAGCAAGAGTATCATAATCGATGTCACCAATATTGCGGAACTGAAACTCACCCGCTATCCCAAAAAAAGCTTTTTTAACTGCATCTTTATTGGATGAATATGGCATCTGGTCTCTCATTGGGGCATTGTCAGGCATCCTACATAAATGATAGACCATCAGCATGTACTCTACAGTATGCCATATACTGGATAATTTCGGATTTGCTAAATTTTTGTGAATCTTGCATTTTAAAAATTTCGCATAATAAAATTTTTGAATTCCATGGCAATGAATAGACAGAATTTTACTACTTTTTGCAACGGAGCAAAAAGTGCAAATTTTGAGAAAATTTGGTTACTCAAAAATTTCCCAGTATACTGCAGTGTATGTAAGTACAGGCACTGTTACATGGTGTGTCATTTCATATAAACATTGGATGATTGAGATAATTTTTGCTCTGTTTGAACATAAGCTGTGCAAATACTCTCGAAGTTGTGTAGCAGAAATTTTTGTGGCCTAAAATTTTTGCAAATTCACTTTAATTTTTGTAATTTTTTACTTTATTTAATCAATTTTTGCAGATTTTATTTTCATGCTTTTTTAAAAAATGGGAAATCCACGAAAATTTTTGGCCTAAACAACTCTTACCAAGTTATAAAAGCAACTTTTTCAATAAGCCTTCCTTCTTTGGTTGTAAACTGAAAGTCATACAGAATGTACAGTGGCTGGTCATCCCTCAGTTTGGCCTTCACTTCTCCTTCAAATATTTTCTTGTCCTCTTCCCTTTTTGTAATATCGCGTCCTTCACCAGATTGAGTAGGGACCACTTTTTTGCTCCTGTCAATTTCAAAGAAAGCCCATTTCTTGGTGCGGTGGTTTTTGATGCTATCAAACATTGCCTTTGCATCAGGAGAAACTTCAATCCCTGCCATTGCCATGATTGTAAACTATAAGCAAATTAATGATATCATTACTGACAATATAGTACTGGTGTTTACTTACATCTGCAGTAGCTTTTCTTACTTGTTCCTCTCTCTCTCTTTCTCCTTGTACTGACAGTAACACTAGTTTAGCATTGTGTATAGTGTTACATGACTTGGCTGGGTTATCTAACTAATACTAAGTCATCTGCCATCAGTAGAGTTTTATTTACTACATGTATATACAATAATAATAGCAGCAGTCTCTTCGATGCAATGAATCAGAGCCTTGCATTCATTCATGTATGGACCGCATTAAAGAAGGTATGAAAATGGTTTGATGTGTGAACCAATAAGAGAGCTCTGTCAACAGGCATAACAAACACATCAGGTCACAAGTATCATGAATACATGTACACTACATGTGTGTACATGTACATATGTGTACTGTTCCCATGTAGAATATATCATGCATTTGACAGATGCATTCACATATTAGAGCTACTGTAAAATATTTACAAGTATATATTTCTTATTTTATTTTAGATTTATCATCAAGCCAGGAAGTTTGGTAAAGCCTACAATCTGTCAGTCGTGTGCGTGTATGGTGGAGGCAGTAGGTATGAGCAGAGCCTGGCAGTTAAGGAAGGATGTGAAATATTGGTAGCCACACCCGTAAGTTTATTATTTAATAATAGTTCAATTAAATATTAACTGGTACATGTGTAAAATTGGATTTCTTTTAAAGTTTTGACCCAGGGGGCAAGGGGGCATGCACATGTACATGTAAGTGCTTGGTGCATAGTAAAGCTACACTGTATAGCATTAGATAGATTCAGGGGGCAAAGTGAAGGGGGAAAATGTTTCCCTCATAGAAATTTGGGCCTTGGATTAAACCATGTATGAAACAGACTTTTTTCAATAGGGACGCCTGATAGATTTAGTAAAATTAAAAGCGACTAACCTCCAGAGGGTTACATTTCTTGTCTTTGATGAAGCCGATCGAATGTTTGACCTTGGGTTTGGTAAGACCCCTCCTCCTCCTAACTCCGCCTAATTTCCCGCCCACTTTAGAGCCACAAGTACGATCAATAGCCAATCATGTTCGACCCGACAGACAGAGTAAGATTGACCCCGCCCCTTTCTTTTATCACGATATTTCTCAGCTTTGCTATTTAGTGCAACTTTTAGAAAGAAGGTCGAGAAACTTTGTCGAGATATTTTAACTGATCCTGTCAGAATCGTGATCGGAGATCTCGGAGAAGCTAACACTGATATAACACAGATTGCATCAGTTTTTAAAGACGCTCAGACAAAATGGGTGTGGCTTGCTCAGCACCTGGTAGAGTTCCTTTCAGGTAATATGATGATAAAAATGAGTGCATGTTTTTATAATATCCAGTTTACCCATTACATGTGTACTGCTCGCATGTACATGATGTAACTGTACATTGTACATGTAGAGCTTGTGCTAAGTCCACCTTATAAAACCTCAAGAATAAGCTTACACTGATTAAGCTTAAGCCTATAACTGTAGCAGTATTTGTTATGCATATTGCAGACTTTTACACTCAATTTTTGCTAAAGTACATGTACATATGTATATGCATTTTCCATTAATAATCAGTTCTATATTACATGTGTTACAGTTGCTATGTGATTTTCATGTCATATGTAGCTGGCAGTGTTCTAGTGTTCTGTACTAAGAAGACCGGAAGTGAGGAATTAGCACATAATTTGAGACAAAGTGGCTACCAAGGTGATCAAATTTTGTTAAATATTTGTCATGACTTTGTTCCACCTCCTCTCTCTCTCTCTCTCCCACAGCTGGTCTTCTTCATGGCGATATGTGTCAAGGCGACCGAGATGAAGTCATCACGAGTTTCAAGAAACAAGCTTTTCCAATTTTAGTTGCAACTGACGTAGCAGGTTAGATCAAATTTCAGTGCATTTCAAAAATTAAAATTTTATAAATACTATATGACCACACCCATATTTATATTCTGACCACACCCATATTTACATTTTGACCACACCCACAGCCAGAGGTTTGGATATAGCATCAATAAGAACAGTGGTTAATTACGATATGGCACGAGACATTGATACTCATGTTCATCGAATTGGACGAACAGGAAGAGCAGGTACCAAAGGGACTGCTTATACACTAGTGCTGCCTAAAGACGTCAATTTGGCCGGAGATCTAGTTAGGAACTTAGTAAGTGTAGACATTTATTGTTGTTCTTTATTGTAATAGTTTGTTTTAATTTATTTGCACGTACATGTACATGTAGTACAATGTATGATGTATGTGGCATACAAGCTTTTACTATTATAAGTCAAGATATCTCAATAGCATTTGATAAGTTTATACATTAGGTATAACTATATGTGTAGACATAACGCATATACATGTACATGTAATTGGATGAAAGTACATGTACATCTAGTCCCTTATGAAGTAAAACAGGTCTACAGGTAATACTAATTTATTTTCATTTATTTAGGAAACTGCTGATCAGGTTGTACCAGAAGAATTGCTTAGTCTAGCAATGCAGGTACACACATTGTTATTATTGATCATACACTTACTTGTATTTTTGTGTCTTGTCTTCTCTATTAGAATGCAAGGTTTAGAAAGTCAAGATCAAGACATGGAAAAGGAAAGGGAGGAGGAGGAGGAGGGGGAGGAGGAGGAGGGGGAGGAGGAGGAGGAGGAGGAGGAGGAGGAGGGAATAGACGATTGAGACTAGGACTGGGTGCAACTAATACAGTAAGAGATTAAATAACAAGAAGAGAATTCTCTATTGTTATGACATTTTCTGATGCATATACCAGTACTTGTGTTGTGTGGAAAGTTTGAACTGATTCTGTTCAAAATTGGATTTTTTATAAGTTGCTCCATAATCGGGCTAAAGTCCCTGTACTATAGTACATGGTCTCGAGCCAAAATTCATCAAAATTGACTAGGAGAGAATTCTCAATTTTTATAATTTTTTCTGATGCATATACATGTACTTATGTTGTGTAGAAAGTTTGAACTGATTCTAATCAAAATTGAATTTTTTATGAATTTTTAAGTTGATTCATAAGGAGAATATTCTCCATTGTTAATTTAACTAAGATTAACCACATTTCAATTGATCATAGACTGGAAATACTGCAACATTGGGATCATTATCAAGTGGGAGTGGTCCCAGTGCTAATAGAGCAGCTGCTGTCAAAGAAGCCATGCAAGTAAGAGTAAAAACAATACCAAATGACATGTTCATATATTTTTTCTATTTTTCTTCTCCTTTAGTTTAGTTACAAGTCAAGATTTCAAGCTGCTACTAGTACATCATTTGCTAGTACGTCGTCTCTTCAATCGACCACACCCACCCCTACCCCTCCCACTTCTGATGAAACAAAACCTCGTAAGAGAAAGAGTAGATGGGACTGATATTTCTAATAAATAAACTTACATCTCTTGAGTCTATACTATTATTTTAAAATGTTTTTTTTCATTCAATTTTGGCTGGAGATCATTTAGACTACTGTATAAGTACAGTTGTTCTTTGCAACAAACAATGAAATTGAAATGAATGTAACAGGCATATTAGCATGCAGTTTATGTTTTACAGTTTATTGTGTACTAATATGGATATTAAATACACTAACTACTGTAAATGGAATTCACTTTATCTTTTAGTACACTACTTCTGTTTTATAATAGTCAGCAACAAGCACACAAGAATTGTCAAATTGATGTTTGAGAAGCAGTTTCAGCTGCTAGTCTGACAGTGATACATAGTAATCTGAAGTAGCTCGGTGTCTCTCGTATTCATCTTCTTGTTCCATGTATCTCTGATAATGATCATCAACTATCTGAACAATATTAACTTCATTCTCTCTCACACGATACTTGTAACGTCTAGCCAGTATCACAAACACTATCAGTATAAGCAACTGAAGGAAGCACACTATTATGTAATAGTACCATGCTTTAACGAAATGTGACAGCATAAAAGCAGTTAAAATTCCAATTCCCATGAAAGTGGAACACACTCCAACCATCATTCCTCTCATGTATTCTGGGGACTGTGCTACTGTAAACTCAAATGAAGTAGGAAGAATAAGAAAACATGATGTTCCAGTTAGTACCTGTTTAATTATTATCAATGTAGTGTAATATGAAGGGAACATTTCTATCAATATTATAATGATGCAAGCAAACAAGGAGAATACTAGTCCAGCACCCATTCTAGTAAACATACTGGGTATATACTTGTGGAAGCAACCACGAATGATGAACTGATAAATGAAGAATAAGAGTAGAAGAGTCGTGTGATATGTACCGTGTCTATCAATAAAGGTTTTACTGTATTCTGATGGTTTAATATCAATGGAATTGCCTTCTAAAGTATTTACATGCAGATAAATTATGGACATTGATCCAAGTATTGCAATGAATATGGGTAGCATACGAAAGAATGTCTTCACATCTTCTACCTCTTCCTCTGTGAATGGTCCACCATATTTATCCTTACCCAGGTCTAGTCTTGAAGGAGCTTCTTCCTCCCAGTAGGTCAGAGCACTACGATTCTCAGGATACTTGTGCTTCCTGGCATAACACAATACTCTAACTATCAGTTTGATGGGATTCTTGATCAGTGATATATTCTCCAGTTTGTGTTTAAATAATGAATGAGATACCAGTATAATTGATAGTGCTACTCCTGATGTTATAATGATAGCAATGAGCTTTGTGGATCTAGTATATATATCAAGTAGATCAATTAAATTTTTTAATATCCAAGCAGTTGGATAGGCAGCAATACTCCAGTATATGATAGTACTCAATTCATTGGTTGATGCTCCAATTAACTGATCAGTATTATATTGAATGATATTAGCAACAAAAGTAATGATACCAATGTTGCTTATTAAAAAACTAGGAACAGTCCAAGTATTCTCCATAAATCCATAGCAATTGTTTAATATAAATGAAATTCCAAAGATAATCCATGATATGAAACTGAGTATAATACTAATTACTATTGCTCTATATCTTCCTATATATACATCAGTTAATAGTCCAATGAAAGGAAACAAGATATAGCAACAGTAAACAATGGTTTCAAGGTTTCCCTTGATGGCACTGGTAGTCCCAATCAAATAATTCTGACCTGCCATCAAGTAATTCCACAGCAGCACCATAATAGCAGGAAAAGATGTTATAGGAACTAAATACATTCTAGCCTTTGATAAAGCCATGGTTTTTATTTTAAAAGTGACTGCAACTTTTTATCACTGATGCATGTTGTCTAGACTGAAAGTGTCTCAATATTACGGTTTACTTTTAGCCCCAGATCAATTTATTTTATTTGCTTGAATAAACAATGAAACTGAATAACCTGCATTTTATGCGTAGTTATTGAAATACATCAAAAGTATAAATTAAATTTTAATGCACAAAAAGTGCACTATATACGATACTAAGTGCTTCTACACTTTTATAGAATCTACTGTCAACACCAAT
This sequence comes from Amphimedon queenslandica, assembly GCF_000090795.2. Classification (NCBI taxonomy): domain Eukaryota; kingdom Metazoa; phylum Porifera; class Demospongiae; order Haplosclerida; family Niphatidae; genus Amphimedon; species Amphimedon queenslandica. The sequence continues at coordinate 44,013 of NW_003546739.1, forward strand.
GCACATGGAAATTAAAAGTTGGCAATCTATATAATGGTTTTAGAAACAGCTTGTTAGTTATTCAACTGTTGCACAGGCACTAAATTATTCTAAACTAAAGGGTTGCAGTTTATAAGTATCTCAATGCAGTTTATTTTATTTGCTGCTTCAAATAAATAATGAAACTGATCATAACCTGCATTTCATGCTTTCTTGTTGACTGTATTAACTTTTAAAGCAAAACAATCACATCATGTAATACATGTCTACAACACTGAAACACACAAGAATTAAGAATTATGCATCAATTTTGATTATAAGAGTTTCAACTACTGGTTATACAATAGTTGCACATAATAAGTCTTACAAACTATGAAGAAGACTGTCACAAACCTCAAAGATCCAAGATCAATTTAAACTGAATCGTCATCAAGTAATTCCAGAGCAGCACCATAATAGCAGGAAAAGAAGCAACAGGAGCAACACACACTCTAGCCCTTGAAAGAGCCATTGTTTTACTGTACCATAAGCATAACAAAAGTGAAGCTATTTATAAACTATAAGTTAATTTGTTTGTCAAACAAAACAATGAAAATGAAAGAAAACGACCATAATTATTAGCTAATATTTTATAAACTTCATTGTTATTATTATTAGAGTTTTCATAGCAATACATACTTATCCTTGAAATTTAAAAACCAATTAATGTATGACTTAAAATGCCTCATGCAGCTATGAAGCCATTACAATAACAAAGTATGTATCATACACCTAGTAACTTAGGTCTCTCAATTAATCTTAAATAATTCTGTTTCAAGAATCTTTTAAAGTTTGTTTACATCCATCTTCTTAGTATATGCATCTCTGGTAATTGCAGTATAAAATTGGATTTGAGAGCAATACTAAAAAGGCAAGAGAAGTTGATAAAATTTATAAAATCAACAAAACAACTAAAAAGAAAAATCCTTTTTCTCTCTCTCTCTATGCCTCTCTCACTCAGTTAAAAATTTGAGTCTGTGCTTATCTTAATTAATTTACATGTAAGTCGGTAAACGACAGACAATCATCTTCATCATTACCAGCACTCTAGCTGGTTTGGGGCAATGGTTTGGTGGAGGCAGACAATCTATTGCATCTCAAGCTCAGCAAGTAAAGCAGCTTCTCACAGATATTCTTAGGCAAGAAGTATATGTAGAATTAGAAGACTAATGAAGTTGAAAGGAATATAACATAACATACATATATACAACATATGCTTTAAAAACATGATTATTTTTTTAGGTATTAAATACACCAAATGTGTGGAATTCACTACAACTTCTAGTGCAAAAAAACTAATTCCGGTTCTAATAGTCAACAACAAGCCACACACAAGAATTACCTACATGTATGCTGGTGAAATTGGTAGTTTTAAAAAGTAGTTTTAGCTGCTAGTCTGACAGTGATACATTAATTATAATCTTCTGGAGTCACTTGGTGTCTCTCATATTCATCTTCTTGTTCCATGTATCTCTGATAATGATCATCAACTATCTGAACAATATTAACTTCATTCTCTCTCACACGATACTTGTAACGTCTAGCCAGTATCACAAATATTATCAGTATAAGCAACTGGAGGACACACACTATTATGTAATAGTACCATGTTGTGATTAAAATTAAAAATATTCTCGAAAATATGGAGCCAAGTCCCAATGAGGTGTAGCAGAATCCAACCATCATTCCTCTCATGTGTTCTGGAGACTGTGCTACTGTAAACTCAAATGCTGTCGGAAGAATAAGAAAATATGAAATTGCAAGAAGCACTTGTTGAATTATTTGTAGAGAATCATATGGAAGATACACTTGTGCCAATAATTGAGTTATACTACCAAATAGTAATACAGTAAGACCAGCACCTATTCTAGTAAGCATACTGGGTATATACTTGTGGAAGCAACCACGAATGATGAACTGATAAATGAAGAATAGGAGTACAACACTGATATTATATGTACCATAATCTTCAAACACCTTGCAATACACTGAGGATTTGACACATTTACCATGAGGAATCCAATAAAAAGTGGTAAAAGCAAAGGTAGCAATATATAATGGTAGCATACGAAAGAATGTCTTCACATCTTCTACCTCTTCCTCTGCAAATGGCCCACCATATTTATCTTTACCCAGGTCTAGTCTTGAAGGAGCTTCTTCCTCCCAGTAGGTCAGAGCACTACGATTCTCAGGATACTTGTGCTTCCTGGCATAACACAATACTCTAACTATCAGTTTGATGGGATTCTTGATCAGTGATATATTCTCCAGTTTGTGTTTAAATAATGAATGAGATACCAATATAAGAGACAGTGCTACTCCTGATGCTATAAAAATAGCACTGAGCTTTGAATTTACAGAATCAAACAATAACAAAAAGTTAAGTAAAACCCATGAAGTTGAATAAGCAGCCATATTCCAGTATATGATAGTACTCAGTTCATTAGTTGATCCTCCAATTAACTGATCAATATTGTACTGAATGATATTAGCAATAAATAATGTCATAGTAATACTATTTACTATAGAGCCAGGCACAATCCACATCTTCCCCATGAATCCATAGTAGCTGTTTAATATAAGAGAAATTCCAATTATGACCCATGATATGAAACTGAGTATAATAGCAATCATTATTGCTCTGTATCTTCCTATGCATACATCACTTAATAGTCCAATAAAAGGACACAAAATATAAAAAATAAAAGGAACAAGTCTTTCAAAACTGGGAAGACTGTCAAGAACTTCAAAGATCCTTGCATACAAGATCAATTTAAACTGAATCATCATCAAGTAATTCCAGAGCAGCACCATAATAGCAGGAAAAGATGTTACAGGAGCAACACACACTCTAGCCCTTGAAAGAGCCATTGTTTTACTGTACCATAAGCATAACAAAAATGAGGCTATTTATAAACTATGAGACTCAATGAGTATATTAATTATAGTTTGTCAAATAAAACAATGAAAATGAAAGAAAACAATAGACTAATAATCATATATTATTAAGTATTGTTTTATAAACTTTACTGTTATTATTATTTGAGTTTTCATAACAATACATACTTATTTATGAAACTTAAAAACCAATTAACGGATGACTGAAAATACCTCATGTAGTTATGCCTTTTGTACTTAAGTTAAAAATTTGAATCTGTGCTTGTCTTAATTTTGCATGTAAGTTAGCAAATGATGGATGATCATCTCATCATATTGTCAGCACTCTTGCATTATGTGAAAAACTGGTTCAGGCCAATGGTTTGGTGGAGGCAACCGATCCAACACATCTCAAGTTCAGTAAGTAAAGCAGCTTCTCACAGATATTTTTTATGCAAGAAGTATATGTAGAACAAGAAGTATATGTAGAACAAGAAGACTAAAAGTTACTTCAATTGTCTAAAGTAATTGTACAATTATCCTATCATTGGATAGATCATATGTACAGTCTTCACTAGCTTAGACTTGCCCCTTAATTTTTTACATTCTTCGACTTAGTTTTCTGATACATTTTGATTCTCTACATGTACTGTATTTGCCAGTAGATATTTCAGCATAAGAGGAGAAACAGGGAGGCAGGAAATGGGCTTGAGCCATCTCACTGTTGGCAATGTTAATTTAAGCTTTAGTATAATTAATTTCCTAATGTTTTATTCCATTAATATTATAATCATGATTATTATGTTATAATTCTCTGACTATTATTTATGATCCTATTTTCATTTTTATGTAATGTATTACTGATTATAATTCCTTTCTAGTGTTGTGTAATGTTGATTAAGCTAAACTATGATTATTATTAATAAACTACTTGTACATGTACATAACTAATAATGGCTTATTGAGTCACTACTTGTTATTATTATTATTTATGACAGTTCCTTGTGGATTTTTATCAAGCTTTCCTTTCAACTTCATCAGCAAGAGTATCATAATCAACTTCACCAATATCGGTGAACTGATATTCAATCGATATCCCAGTAAAACATTTTCTAACTGCATCTTTAGCAGATGAAAATGACATCTGGTCTTTAATTCTGGCAGTTTTAGAAACCCTACATAATGATAGACCATCAGCATGTACTGACGTACTCTATACAGTATAGATACCATATACTGGGATATTTTTGAGTTGCTAAATTTTTGTGAATCTTGCAAAATTTTATAAAATGATTTTTTTTGCAAATAGCTTGCAAACTGTATCACATGGCAATGAATATGAAGAATTTTTTTGCAATTTTTATTTTTGCAACAATGCAAAAAAGCACAAAATTTACAAAAATTTGGCTACTCAAAAATTTCCCAGTATACTGCAGTGTATGTAAGTACAGGCACTGTTAGATGGTGTGTCATTTCATATAAACATTGGATGATTGAAATAATTTTTGCTCTGTTTGAACATAAGCTGTGCAAATACTCTTAAAGTACTGTGTAGCAAAAAAATTTTGTGGCCTAAAAATTGCTGGTATAATTATGTACTTGAGTTATGGTTTCTATTATCGTAATGCTCATTATTATGTAACATCGTGTAATTAAGAGTATTCTAGACTATGAAGTTCTATGTATATGCATCATGTTTTCTATTAATTTTTTGTACAGTGTTCAATAGTTCTTTTCAGTTCTTAGTAAAATAATCTAACAAACATTTTGTGAATTCATTCAAAATCTATTTTTTGCTTTTTGTAATGTGGAACTCTACTTTTTTGATTATTGTTTTATTTTCATGCTTTTGTTGAAAAAATTGGAAATCCACGAAAATAATATTAACAACACTTACCAAGGAATAAAAGCAACTTTTTGAATAAACCTTCCTGCTTTGTTTGTAAATTGAAAGTCATACAGAATGTACAGTGGCTGGTCATCCCTCAGTTTGGCCTTCACTTCTTCTTCAAATATTTTCTTGTCCTCTTCCCTCGTTTTAGTATCACGTCTTTCACCAGATTGAGTAAGGACCACTCTTTTGCTCCTGTCAATTTCAAAGAAAGCCCATTTTTTGGCGTGGTGGTTTTTGATGCTATCAAACGTTGCCTTTACATCAGGAGAAACTTCAGTCCCTCCCATTGACATGATTGTAAACTAGAAGCAAATTAATGATACCATTACTGACAATATAGTACTGGTATTTACTTACATCTGCAGTAGCTTTTCTTACTTGTTCCTCTCTCTTTCTTCTCTTTGTACTGACAATACTAACACTAGTTTAGCATTGAATATAGTGTTACGTGACTTGGCTGGGCTATCTAATTAACACTAAGTCGTCTGCCAGTATTAAATTTTCATATAAAATAATAATAGTATCTAGTCTCTTTGATGTAACGAGAGCTCAAAGCCATGCATGCATGCATTGATTCATGTATGGACAGCATTAAAGAAGGTATGAAAATGGCTTGATTGCACTAATAAGAGAGCTCTGTCAACAATCATAGCACATCAGGTCACAAGTATCATGAATACATGTATGGTACATGCGTGTACGTATGTGCACTATTCACATGTAGAATATATCATGCATTTTGAGGGATGCATGCACATATGATGTCATATACATTCAACTTCTTGTTCCATGTATCTCTGATAATGATCATCAACTATCTGAACAATATTAACTTCATTCTCTCTTACATGATACTTGTAGCGTCTAGCCAGTATAACAAACGCTATCAGTATGAGGGATAAGTGAAAACACATTACTATGAAGTAATGTATCCAAGTCCTACAAAATCCAACCATCATTCCTCTCCTGTATTCTGGAGGCTGTGCTACTGTAAACTCAAATGAAGTAGGAAGAATAAGAGAATATGAGAGTTCAAAAATATTTGTTGAATTACTAGTAGAGAGTCATATGAGAGATAAATATGTATTAATACTTGAGTTATGCAACCAAGTAAAGCAAAAACAATACCAGCACCCATTCTAGTAAGCATACTGGGTATATACTTGTGGAAGCAACCACGAATGATGAACTGATAAATGAAGAATAGGAGTACAACACTGATATTATATGTACCATAATCTTCAAACACCATACAATGTACTTGTGATTTATTGACACAATTACCATGAGGAATCCAATAAAAAGTGGTAAAAGCAAAGATAGCAATATATAATGGTAGCATACGAAAGAATGTTTTCACATCTTCTACCTCTTCCTCTGTGAATGGTCCACCATATTTATCCTTACCCAGGTCTAGTCTTGAAGGAGCCTCTTCCTCCCAGTAGGTCAGAGCACTACGATTCTCAGGATACTTGTGCTTCCTGGCATAACACAATACTCTAACTATCAGTTTGATGGGATTCTTGATTAGTGATATATTCTCCAGTTTGTGTTTAAATAATGAATGAGACACCAGTATAAGAGACAGTGCTACTCCTGATGCTATTAAATAGCAATGAGCTTTGAATTAACAGAATCAAACAATAACAAAAAGTTAAGTAAAACCCATGTAGTTGAATAAGCAGCCATATTCCAGTATGTTACAGTACTCAGTTCATGAGCTGATCCTCCAATCAATTGATCAATATTGTACTAAATAATATTAGCATCAAAAATTGTCATAGTAATACTATTTACTATAGAGCCAGGTACAATCCACATCTTCCCCATGAACCCATAACAATTGTTTAATATAAGAGAAACTCCAATTATGATCCATGATATAAAAGTCAGTATAATAGCAATCATTATTGCTCTATATCTTCCTATGCATACATCACTTAATAGTCCAATGAAAGGAAACAAAATGTAAAAAAGAAAAGGAATAAGTCTTGCAAAACTGGGAAGACTGTCAAGAACTTCAAAGATCCTTGCATACAAGATCAATTTAAACTGAATCGTCATCAAGTAATTCCAGAGCAGCACCATAATAGCAGGAAAAGACATTACAGGAGCTACACACACTCTAGCCCTTGAAAGAGCCATTGTTTTACTGTACCATAAGCATAACAAAAAGTGAAGCTATTTATAAACTATAAGAGTATCCTAGTTTGTCAGATAAAACAATGAAAAATGAAAGAAAACAATCATATATTATTAAATATTGTTTATAAACTTTATTGTTATCATTATTAGAGTTTTCATAGCAATACACACCTTTTCTTAAAACTTAAAAACCAATTAAGGCATTTATGACTTAAAATGTCTCATGCAGCTATGAAGATATTACAATAACAAAGCATGTTCTATAACTTACTATCTAGGTCTGTCAATTAATCTTCAAATATTATTTCTGTTTCAAGAGCTTCTTGGTGTCTCTTATATTCATCTTCTTGTTCCATGTATCTCTGATAATGATTATCAACTATCTGAACAATATTAACTTCATTCTCTCTCACACGATACTTGTAAAGTCTAGCCAGTATCACAAATACTATCAGTATGAGGGATAAAAGAAAACACATTATTATGAAGTAATGCAAATTTTCTGATAATATAAAAGAAAAAGCATATCCAAGTCCTACTGAAGTATAGCAGAATCCAACCATCATTCCTCTCATGTATTCTGGAGACTGTGCTACTGTAAGCTCAAATGAAGTAGGAAGAATAAGAAAATACGAGAGTCCGAAAAGTATTTGTTGAATTACTAGTAAAGAGTCATATGAGGGATAAATACGTATTAATACTTGAGTTATGCAACCAAGTAAAGCAAAAACAATACCAGCACCCATTCTAGTAAGCATACTGGGTATATACTTGTGGAAGCAACCACGAATGATGAACTGATAAATAAAGAATAGGAGTAGAAAAGTAATGTAATATGTACCATAATATCCAAACATTATACAGTGTACTGTAGAATTATTCATGATACAATTGCGAGATCGCCATGAATATACAACGCAGGTGAACCCAAAGATAGCAATATATAATGGTAGCATACGAAAGAATGTTTTCACATCTTCTACCTCTTCCTCTGTGAATGGTCCACCATATTTATCCTTACCCAGGTCTAGTCTTGAAGGAGCCTCTTCCTCCCAGTAGGTCAGAGCACTACGATTCTCAGGATACTTGTGCTTCCTGGCATAACACAATACTCTAATTATCAGTTTGATGGGATTCTTCATCAATGATATATTCTCCAGTTTGTGTTTAAATAATGAATGAGATACCAGTATAAGAGACAGTGCTACTCCTGATGCTATAATACTAATTAAATTTACAGTAACAGTCTTGAATAGTAATAAGAATCCTCCTAGTATTTCTGCAACTGGATAAGCAGCAATATTCCAGTATATTATAGTACTCAATTCATGAGCTGATCCTCCAATCAACTGATCGATATTGTACTGGATAATATTAGGAAAGACAGTAACGACTCCAATATAATTAACTATAGCACCAGGAGCAATCCACATCTTCCCCATGAACCCATAACAATTGTTCAAGATAAAGAAAATTCCAATTATAATCCATGATATGAAACTGAGTATAATACCAATCATTATTGCTCTGTATCTTCCTATGTATACATCAGTCAGTAGCCCAATGAAAGGAAACAAGATATAACAACAAAGAAGAATGACTCTGAGGATGACAGTCATTGTGATAGCACTTGCAGACTCTATTAAATGATACTGAATGAACATCAAGTAATTCCAGAGCAGCACCATAATAGCAGGAAAAGATGTTATAGGAGCTACACACACTCTAGCCCTTGAAAGAGCCATTGTTGCCTCCTAGAGATAAACGACAGTTTTCATACTGTTATCAGTTACAACTAGATTGCTTTATATGGAATACAATGTTATCATGTAGCAGACTACTAGTCTAAGTATGAATGTGTAACATAAAATTGCATTTATTATTTTTGAGAGCAACACTAAAAAGGCAAGAGAAGTTGATAAAAAAATCAAAAAATCAACAAAACAACTACAAAAAAGGAATTGTATAATAAAAATGAAGGAGCCACCACACTAAAATTTATTATCAAAAACTATAAAATAATTATTATTCTGCATGCATCAAGTCTCTATGCAACAAAAGCAGCACAAAACGCGTGTATAAAATAATCAAAATAATAATAAGAAATAAATTCCTTTTCCTCTCTCTATGCATGTCTCTCTCTTTATCTCTCTTAGTTAAAAATTTGAGTCTGTGCTTGTCTTAATTTTGCATGTATCTCGGCAAACGATGGACGATCATCTTCATCATATTGCCAGCACTCTTGCATTATGTGGTAAACTGGTTCGGGGCAATGGTTCGGTGGAGGCAAACGATAGCCAGCTTCAACCTGTGGACATAATGTTAATGATTGTAATAGTGGGTATGCATGTATGAAGTTTGTGATTCTCTCTCTTTTTACCCTATCATGTTTTCACTATCACTATACATGTAGTTTCTCCATCTTTTAAACTTTTCTTTCCTCCCAACTTTTTCTCTCTTCCTCCCTCTCTCTCTCTCTCCCTCCCTCCCTCACCCTCACCCTCTCTCTCTCTCTCTCTCTCTCTCTCGCTGTTTACTTGTTCTCTTGCTTCATTATTACTCATTCCTGGATAAGGTGTAGACCCAAGGGAATATGTCTCCCACAATAATATGCCAAAGCTCCACACATCACTAGCATTAGTGTACCTACCGAGATTAAGAGCCTACAGGAGGAACAGGGCAACTTTAAAAATTCATATAAAATTCAATTTTGATCGGAATCAGTTCAAACTTTCTACACAACACAAGTACATGTATATGCATCAGATAAAAATATAAAAATGGAGAGTTCTCTCCCTGTCAATTTTGATGAAATTTTGCCAACGACACTGTACTATAGTACAGGGACTTTAGTCCGATTTTGGAGCAACTTAAAAAATTCATATAAAATCCAATCTTGATTGGAATTAGTTCAAACTTTCTACACAACATAAGAACATGTATATGCATCAGATAAAAATATAAAAGTGGAAAATTCTCTCCTTGTCAATTTTAATGAAATTTGGCCAATGATCCTGTACTATAGTACAGGGACTTTGGCCCGATTTTGGAGTAATTTCAAAAATTCGTAAATCATCCAATTTTGATTGGAATCAGTTCAAACTTTCTATGCAACATAAGAACATGTATATGCATCAGATAAAAATATAAAAATGGAGAATTCTCTCCTTGTCAATTTTGATGATATTTGGCCAACGATCCTATACTACAGTACAGGGTCAAAAACCAAATTTAGGACAAAGCTAATAATCTAAATTTTGACTGGATTCTGTGCAAATTGATCTTCTCACCTCAGGTGCAGTCCATTTTATTGGTATTTGTCTTGAACCAGATGAGACCTGATAGATACCGCACTCTTCCTCTCGACTCATTCCAAAATCAGATATCTTAACTATGTCACTCTCTCCAACAAGACAATTCCTGGCAGCCAGATCTCTATGAATACACTTCATCGACTCAAGATACTCCATCCCAGCACTGGCGTCGGTCACCATCATAGCGAGCTTCTTCTTTGTTTGATGGTTACCTTTCTTCCTTAGGAAATCAAGGAAGGAGCCTCCAGGAAGAAGCTCCATTATAATATACACTGGATCCTTCTCAGCACAGACGCCAATCAGCCGGACTATATTAGGATGATCGTATTGCTTCAAAATGTCCGCCTCTTGTAAGAACTTTCGCTTCTCTGCCGCAGGGATTGTGTCACGGCAAGTCTTAACTGCTACCTTCTCTCCGGTGGACATAGTTGCCTCGCAAACCTCACCAAAAGCGCCACGCCCAAGTTTCCGGCCCATTTGAAGCTCGTTCCTCTTGATAGACCACTTATCAATACGGGATATGAATTTTCCTAATATAGCGCCAGAGTTGCGTGTGACTGGTATTTGTGTTTGGACGTGATAGTCCAACAGGTCACGGACTACACCAAAAGCCTTGTCTTCAAATCTGTACAACGGGATTCCTGGATTTTGAGGCTAAGAGGAAGAAAAAGAAAGAAAGTAAACGATGCATAAATTCTGTTTGTTATAGTATATTTATAAAAACCCATGACTGTACAACCACAAATTAACCATGCATTCAATCTATTGTACACATGTAGAAGGCAGTACATGTACATCTAGTATTAACACTATAAACACAGTACTTACATCTGGTATTTCTTGTATAACAAAATGGCGTCCTTGTCCATTCCAATTAACAGTGAGTACATATTTGTTTTGTCTGTCGCTGTATCTCACTAGGTACTCACCAGCTTGACCACACTTCTTCTCAGCATCTCTCCTGTCCATCACACCATAGTACCAAGGCTCGTCTTCTATTGCTACTTCAGGAGGCTGGAGAGAGAGGGGGGAGAGAGAGAGAGACAGAATAATCTCTTTCTCTAAAATCATTATAACGGGCAAAGATGACAATGACAGATATCTACAGCTGCTACAAAAATCATCTCCCTCCAAATCCAGTACAACAACCACAAATACAATTAATTTTAATTGACATGTACTGATTCTGAGGCCTAAAAGGTCGAATCACTCTCGCTTCCCTCTCTTACATGTACATGTGTATGTGTATACATGTACATGCATGTAGTCATGCAATCTGTATATACATGTACATGTATTAGTCGTCTCTCACCTCCTGATACTCGTCCTCCTCATCTTCCATAGCTGCTCCATGTCCTCCGGTACTGAAGCTCCCACTAGTCGTAGACTCATCTCTGTCCTGGTCTTCGCTGATTGACTCGTGACGATCTGAACCCTTAGACTTTCCTTTTCCTTTGAAGAGACGCTTAATAGTTTCAGAAGCCTAAGAAAAAGAGAGAGAGAGAGGGGGGAGAAAGTATAAAAATAAGCAGTTTGAAAAGTACATGTAATGTATACATGTAAATAAGCTCATAAATGCATACATGTACATGTACATGTACTGTAGAGCAGTATCTAAAGGTACACATGTACATGTAAGTAGAGATAAATCATTGCATACTGGATAATAAAAATTTAAGTGTACATGTACATAAAAATACAAGTACAAGTACAGTACTACTGTATACTGGGATATTTTCACGTTGCTAGATTTTCGCGAATCTTGTATTTGTAAGATTTCACAAAATAAAATCTTCGCAAATAGCTTACAAACTCCACCACATGGCAATGAAAATGGAGGAATTCACGATTTTTAATTTTCACGACAGAGCAAAAAACTGCAAAATCTGCGAAAATTTGACTACTTGAAAATTTCCCAGTATACAGTACATAAATACTTACTTTTCCTTTCTTGGGTTTAGAGGTAGAATAAGGATCATCAGCAGCTACACTAGTAGACAATTCATCAGCTCCTTCACCCAATGGATCAAACAATGGAGGAGGATCGGTCCGCTCTGGTACCATAGCCTGTTGAATCAACTGGAGCTGTTTCTATGAGGGGAGAGAGAGAGAGAGAGAGAGAGAGAGAGAGAGAGAGAGAGAGAGAGAGAGAGAGAGAGAGAGAGAGAGAGAGAGAGAGAGAGAGAGATTATTAGATAATATGACAATTAGTTTAAGAGAAGGACACTACGCCCAACTCTTGTCGATAGTCAGACGTCGGAGTGTTGGCCACAGTCGGTTGATGCTCCTAGTCTGCCTACCCGCCTAGACTTCTTTCCTGGCTATCTACCCAGCACCTCGCCCTCGACCCTCTTTTCACGACTCAGAGACACCAATTGTCGTCATACCATGTGACAATATAAACAAACTTTTACAATTACTGTGTTAGCATGAAGCCGTGGTGAACAGCAGGCTAGGCAGTCTGGTCTTGAGAACCAGAACTGGGGGTTAAAACGTTTTTAATGGCCAAACTCTCACCTCTCTGCCTGCCTTAAAAAGCTGTTGTTACCAATATGGCTTGTACAGTTACATGTGTGCTGACACTAGATATACAGGGCCTATGCTTATTATCTAACACAACTGGGCTTACCACTACATACTGGAAGGTATTGGTTTCTTTTCTCCTGGCACTATAAACTTGACATGTGCTTGACCATGTGCTTTAGGTGATTATTATTTATTAGGTGATATTATTAATTAAGGCTGGGTTTTGGTTTGGCACTTAATGAATTATTTATGCATTGACATGTACATGTAAAACATATGCTCAGAGGGGGAGAGAGAGAGAGAGAGAGAGAGACAGAGAGAGAGAGAGAGACAGAGACAGAGAGAGAGACAGAGACAGAGACAGAGACAGAGAGACAGAGAGAGACAGAGAGACAGAGAGACAGAGAGACAGAGAGACAGAGAGACAGAGAGACAGAGAGAAGAGAGACAGAGACAGAGAGAGAGACAGAGAGAGAGACAGAGAGAGACAGAGACAGAGAGAGGGAAAAAGATAATTAAAGTTATAGACTACCCACATGTACAGTATAATTGTGCATATACAGTAAAAGTGGGGAATGAAGAATATACAAATTATGCAAGAGAAAGGGAACTAACAGTCAGGAAATAGAAGTTTATATTTAAACAACAAACACAAACACACATAAAAACACACTGAGAGGCACATACATGTAAAGGTACACACTGTATGTGTACATGTACATGTGTACATGTAAACTGTTAAATCTACGAGACTTTCGGTCTCCCATATTTAGAGCCTAATAAGTCTGCAATTAAAAATAGACTGGTCATCTAAAATTTATTTTCCATCTAACAATGTTTATATGTACATGTACATGTATGTACAAATGTATATGTACAGGTACATGTTACATTCAAAAAAATGGTTAAAAGTGCGTGGACAATTTGACCTTTTGACACAAAAACGCTTTAAAGTTGATGTAAATTGGTCAAAATTTAATTTTGCATTCATTTGCGTTGCGTTTTATGGCGATAAATTGGTTGCTAAAATTTATTTTTATACTTATAACAATTCTTTATATATGTATGTACATGTAACAAACCTGTTTTCTAGATTTCTTGTCCTGGAGGTCATAAACTTGTCCCCTCAAATCAGACACTTGAACATGACGTGGTATGCCCCTGCAGGAATAATAAAATATTTAATAATTTTTTATTATTAAATAATTTACTTTTCAGGTTTGGAGGATTGCCTGCTGTCTTCCATACTAGCAGTTAATTCATCAATCTTCTGCGTCTGTGGATTAAATATAATATTAACACACTGATTCATGTTAACACTGATATATCAATTTAAACACTGATTTTGATTCCATTCACACGTCAACTCGTATTAATATCAGTTTTCTAACCTTTTGAGCTATATCAGCCTCGTGCTGAGATATTTCTGATTCATATTTTGCTGCCCTAAAATGATTAAATACCACTGAAATATAAATTGATGAACATGTACATGTAATTGATTAGAGTTGCACCGATTACCGATAAATTAATCGGAATCTGCCGATTTTTGCATTTTTCTATTGAATCTGAATCGGTTAATTTCATTGCAGATTATTATAACTATTAATAATTATTATAACGCGCGGCCACACCCACATTTGCCACATGTAAAAATGTCAAAGAGAAGGTCACCAATATGGCAGTATTTTACTGCTAGCGAAGGGGACAAGTCAGCTATTTGTACTACCTGTGGCACTCAAGTTTCTAGAGGAGGAAAGTCTGTAAAGAGTTTCACTACAACTAACCTGGTTAACCATCTCAAGAAACATCCTGCTGAATACAAGGAATATGAAGATGCGAAGCGGAAAGAGCAGCTGGATGCTACTAGTACTCCCTCTAAACCAGTCTTGAAACAAGCAACGCTAGAAGAAAGTTCTACTAAAATGCACAAGTGGGCTCAGAGTGACAGCAGAGCAGTTAATATAACAACTAAGGTAGCAGAAATGATTGCTGTTGACTGCCAACCAATGTCTATTGTTGATGATATTGGTTTTACTCGTGTTTTACATGCAGCAGAGCCTAGATATACTCTACCTAGTAGGAAGTACATGACTGACACAGTAATTCCTCGAGTATATTCTGAAGTGCATATGAAAGTGGCAAAGGAAATATCTGAAGCAAAATGGGTGAGCTGCACTTCTGATATTTGGAGCACCAACATCAGTAATGAATCCCTCATAAGTCTTACAGCTCATTGGTTGTCACCTATTTCATTTGACAGGAAATCAATCATGCTTAATGCTAGTCATATTCCAGGATCTCATACTGCTGATGCAATTAGAAAGAAGTGCAAGGAAATGCTTCAAACATGGGGTATTGAAAGCCGTTTACATTGTTTTGTTGTCGATAATGCTGCCAATATGAAGAAGGCTATGGCTGATGGAAAATACATACATATAGGCTGTTTTGCTCACTCAATACAATTGGTGATTCATGACGGCATAATATCTCAGCGCTATGTTCTCGATATTTTAGCTAAATGTCGACGTATAGTTGGCCATTTTAAACATTCCCAAGTAGCATCATCAAGATTAAAGGAAATTCAATCTAGCTTATGCTTACCTCAGCAGAGATTGAAACAGGATGTTTCCACTCGATGGAACTCAACACTACATATGCTACAATCAATAATTGCTCAAAAAGTAGTTCTAGCTGCTTATAACACTGAGAGTGATGATATTCCTCAGTTATCTTCTCATCAACTAGATATCATTGATAAGATAATAACTGTGCTGAAGCCAGTTGATGACATAACTAAATCTATTTCTTCTGAGAAAGCTTCTGTTTCAATCATTATTCCCTATATTCGAGCTTTACGAAAGACCTGGGAGAAGAGTGGTGATGATCGGGGAGTGCAAACAATGAAGAAAGAGCTATTGGATTCACTTAATCGTAGGTTTTGTGACATTGAGAGTAATGAAACACTAGTGGTAGCTACACTTTTGGACCCGTGCTTCAAAGATAAGTTCTTTACAAGTATAACAGAGAAAGAAGCAGCCAAAGAATTATTGATCACAAAGATTACTAACAACTCACATGATCAGGACATTGAAGAATCTATAGAACCACCAAATAAACTTCCCAGAACAACCGTAATGCAGTGCTTTGATGAAATTTTAGAAGAGTCAAGTGCTAGATTATCATCTTCACTATGCTACACAACAATTGTGGAACAATACTTGGCTGAACCCAACATTGATTATCACGCAGGAAATGCATATCAATGGTGGGCTGAAAATAAATGCAGATTTCCTAGGCTAAGTGAGCTAGCACTGCAGTACTTATCACCTCCCCCTACTTCGGTAGCATCTGAGCGACTATTTTCGACAGCTGGGGACATTTATGATGAAAAACGTAATCGATTAGATCCTGAGAGAGCAGAGACCCTTTTGTTCATCAAAAACAACATAAAATTATTAAATTAATGTTATTTACACATGCATTATGTAGTTTGTACAATTACAGTTACACACATGCTTGATTTATTAAAAATAAAGATTGCTTTCTTAATTGGCATTTGCATCTGTATCGGCAGTTTTAGTACAGCATAATCTGTTTATCGGAATATCGGCAAATTATTGTATTGGTGCAAATCTATCCATTAATGCTTTCTAAACAATTGTTGGTATGTTCACCTACTGTAAAATTAGCTTCTTTGTAACACTTCACCCACTCAGAACGAATAGGATGTCAGTTGATATCATAATAATGAATTACTGCCTTAGTCCTGACTCCTTCAGATCCTTGTAATGATTATCGTACTCCTGTGTTGAAGTGGAATAGGCAAGCTTTGTTAATTGCTCCAGAGCATGGTCACGCCGTCCAGAAAGAATACCAAGCATGTCACATGTTTTCTTGTCTCAGTGTTCTTACTGTATGAAATAGACAAATAATCAGAAAAGCAGCAGAAAACTCTTTCTTGAACACCACACGCTCTGTAAAATTTGATATAACAACTTTTGTCTGAGGCCACTTACTGTTGTGTGATTTGAATGCCCTTACCATCTTTTAACTGCTTTACGTCTCAAAATCGGTTAGAAAAGTTGCAATAATCTCAGTCTGCCCATTACTGCAATTATAATCATGACATACAAGGGCATTTGTAGATCATTTAACTTACAGTTGCCATCTATCATTTATGTTGGAGAGGCCAAATATTCTATGTCCAATAACATTCCCTATACTGTATCACTTGGAGGTGACAAGTTGACACTGTAGAGAATGTAAGGCAATAAGGAATAATTCAGACAATGAACATATGAGATTAACTGGGTTTCAACCCGTTGCTGAGGATTGGCACACTTAAGTAGTTTTACTTGAGGTGAGTTTTGTATAGTGTGTATAGTAAAATTATGTTTGTAGTAGCACTATTGCATGTA
>NW_003546739.1:61217-63094 GCF_000090795.2 Amphimedon queenslandica
AGCTGCATACTATTGATTCATTTCCTGACTATGGAGAAGCAGAATGGGGTCTGCAAACAAAAGAAGATAGATCAAACAAGCTATATTCTTTAGCATCTAAATTAATTGAAAAGTCTTTTGATCTATCAGTAATTTCAACTACACCATCGACAATTCTGTCATCATCTTCACCAATGCCTTCTTCATCTCAACAAGTTTTATCTATGCCACATTCATCTCAGCTAGCTTCATCCATTGCACCGTCTTTATCTCAGCCAGTTTTGTCATCAACATCTTCATCTCAGCCAGCTTCGTCGTACCGTCTTTATCTCAGCCAGTTTTGTCATCAACATCTTCATCTCAGCCGGCTTCGTCAATATTATCTTCATCTCTGTCTGCTTCATCAATTTCTTTACCATCTCTAAAGCCCGACCGTACTTTAGAGTATGCAAAGAAAGTGCTAAGCCTTGGTATGCTTCATGTGGAATTGCAGGATTGATGGTGATGGTGATAGAGTTTTGAAGTGCTGGAGATACTTAATGAATAATTTTAAAGCTACAAGCCATAGAAACTACTCCTTAGAAGCGTTCAACACACTCTCTCATTACTGTTGGGTGCTTTTTCCCAAAGCAGCAATGCAGCTCAAGTACTCCTGATTTATTAATGTTCATGGGCATATGGTTCAAATGTTCCATGTCATTCACACATGAAGCATTTGAATAAATTTGTCAAGTTATGTGTGCATCATCTAGTTGCAAACAAAACATAGAGAAGTATCAAAAGAATTGGCAAAAGTATAGCCCAATTTATGAAGCACTCTGCATTTGATGATGAGAATGCAATTTCAAATGCATCTGGTAAACATTCAGTTCCACCAAAAAAAGATCAAAATGAAATAATAAAGGAACTAGTTCAAAATGACATATTTAAATTTAAACCAAGACAAGAACACAATCATTTGAAAGGTTTCTCCAGCAATGTTATGAAAAGTGCGGATTATTCAAGAACTATAACGTGGATGAAAGACATTTATTGTTAATGGTTATTATTATACTTATATTTTATTAGCAATACAAATATCTTTACACATAATACATACAAGACTATTATAATTATACAATTATACATTATTAAGACTATATCATTATGTCCTAATAAATTATAATAATTTACATGTAAGACATGTACAAACTCGTGAAGAAACATCACAACACAAGCAAGTGCCTACAATACTATCAGTAGGTATATACTATAGTTACCGCCATATCAAAGGCACCGCTGGGCTATATTCACCTGGCTGTAAGAACAACAAATTGTTATAGCTACTAATAACCCCACCCAAACTACATGTAGACTTCAATCAATTAAATTTACAATTCCATTGCATTAATCATAGTTACTTTACTTGTTATACATATTAATATTAAAAGTGCATTCAGTCAATCCTTGAAAGTTCATTTGCCTGAGAGGGCCAGATTCTTCTGTAACAGGCTTTGTGTCTTCAACCTTTATCTGTTTAGAATCATCTGTAGGCTTAGCATCCCCTTCATAAGTTGCTTCTGCTGGAGTACTAATGGTTTCACAAATCAATGAATCTGTTCTGAAGTTGTCCGTTCATAAGATCAAACAACTTCTCTTGAGAGATCACCCGACCTCTCCATTATGAGCTTTTTAGGAACTTTGGCACAATATATACGAGATATTGAGGTGGCACGCAACGAATGATTTGATATCCCATCATTTTCCAAATTTGCAAGAATAAGTATATCCTTCAATTTTCGGTCTAATGTATTATGCCCTACAAGGACTACACTAAACCAAGGCTTTTTAATTTCAAACTTTTGTGGAGGTCTACAATAGAAATTATTTGCCTGATAGAAGCTGGTGAATGTTTGGAA
>NW_003546739.1:63704-67370 GCF_000090795.2 Amphimedon queenslandica
TACAGGTTGTTACGCACACATTTTCATGGATTATTGATGCAGGAATCTTTTCAGGTCTAGTTTCTACATCTTCTTCATTTATAATTGATCTACCTAAAATAGCTGAACATACCATTTCTGCTTCAACTAGCCAAAATAAAATTACTATAAAGAAAACTTAATTACTACAATTAAAATAATGGTAAATACTTTTTTCTCTGTCAACTGGGTGTTTCTTTAGAAAAGGCAAAGGAGAAACTCCTCCTGTCTTCCTCTTAAACCTTTTGGATGGTAAACCAATGACAGTTTTTCATGTCCCTTTGGGCGGCCCCTTTTCTTTAAAATTGGTGATAGCTTGATGTTTTCAGTGCTATGTAGAACTGGCTCATTATGTTCAAGTGCCTGATGAGAGTCCTCCTAAAAATTAATAATAATAATAGTATACATTGGTAATATACCTGAACTCAAGGACTACAGGATGGAACTACCACTTCTGTACTACATACATCTAGTGAATCTACATTTATAAATGTAATACATTTACCAAATTTTGTAAACATGTAATACCTTCAGATTCAATTGTAGTATGACTAAAAATTATTTCTGGTTTTTTCCTTATAGCCAAGCTTCTTCAAGGTCCATCATTACTTTCAACCTCTCATTAACTCCCTCATTCCTACCTCACTAGCTAGAGATGACAATTTCTCTGACACTGTAAGAGCCTTACAATACTTTTTGTATTGAGATAGAGTCTGTGTCACAGTTTCTGTTGCTGTAGCAGCAATCTAAAACAACATATATGCTAATCATACATATGACACACAATTCATACTTGTAGTGAGTTTTCACTTTCAGCTTCAGTTGATTTAACATCATAGACATGTTGTAAATACTATCTTTTTGACCTCTCAGCAACAATTTCTTCACTGAACAAGGGTAAACCAAGCTTCTTTCAAAGTGATAGTATATGCCTACATGGCAAATTCATGCTTGACCAAAATTTACAACAACAATGCCTAGCACTAAGTAACAAATGGCATAAAAATAAAGAGCTATTTTCCGCCTCGACAGAAAATGTGTCAGGACCATACTCTGCAGATGATTGTTGTTGAATATTCTGAAGGGCATATGGTGTGACAAATTCAGCATACTGCTTTACTTGTGAACTTTCACATACTATCTTTCTCTTCACTAGATCCATTATGGTGATGTGGTTCCCACATACTATCTTTCTCTTCACTAGATCCATTATGGTGATGTGGTTCCCACATACTATCTTTCTCTTCACTAGATCCATTATGGTGATGTGGTTCCTTTCATTGCGAAGACATAAAAGTAAAGCGAAAAAGTGGCGAAAAAATGTTGGTAAAGTGGCATAGCGAGTACAAACACTCTTTATTTTTGCATTAATACTTTCAAGTCTGTTGTTTGTAGTTTCACCAAGAGTAAGATTACTTCCTTTGAAACACTCCACCCATTGTTCTCTTATAAGATGCCAGTTTGCATTATAGTAGTCAATTACATTTCGAGGTCCACAGTCTATAAGCAGCTGAGAGTTCTGGTCATGTTTTTCTGGTTTGGCATACACAAGTTTCTCATTAATTCCAATGCATGATCTCTTTCTCCAGAACGGAGATTCAGCTTTTCACAGGTAACTTCTCGTCGGAAGGTTCTATGAGTATGGAAGAGACATAATTAATGAAGAGCTAGGAAATTCTTTTTGGAAAACTGTTCTTTCAAAGAAGTCCTTATCAGACATCACAACTCGAGGATAAATCCATGATGAATTTTACGTTTTGAATGAACAAACCATTTTCGTTATTGCATCCTCTGTTTCTAGGGTCATTAAAAAATAGCAACAATTTCACTGAGACCATTTCCATCAATAACCAGGAAAACATAAAGTGCCATTCGAAACTTATTGAGCTTATATGTAGCGTCTACTATAAGTACCTCAGGGTGCCTTTAAAGGCACGCTTCATAATGTTGTCCTGAAAAAAGATCCCACTCAGTTCCGACTTCTCATCATGATATAACTTTACAGTTGCACCTATACATAGATATACAGTGGTTAATTTTACTAAATTCTCTATAATTGGGATAATGTACGTGAAATTTAGCACCCAAAATTGAAGCTTGATGTATCAAAATTTTACAATACAAGAATTGGTAAATTAAAAGTTAAAATCAGTTACAAACTATGTGTATGTGTTGCGCAAATATAGGGCTTAATTCTATACATATGACTATACTTTCTGTACTTGGTTAACTACAAACCTTCATATTCTGACAATTTTTACTAATATTTCTAATTCATTATGATCTCCTGATTTAATCTCCATTTGAGCACGGACGTTACTTAAGTCTTTCAATGTTACCACTTTTCCTGTTGTTTTGGTGTTGTATTAATTTCTTGTTAGCCTGTACATGTAATAAAGATTTAATTTTATTAGACTCTTCAGTGGCTAATCGTCTTTCTCTTGGCAAGTGGTCATAAACTGCCTATATGAATATCGAGTATATATGGGGTAATAGTAATAATATAAGAGGCAGCAATAATAGTATTACGAAATAGAAGGGTTTTTCATGTATATAATAATAATAGTAATCAATCACTTTCTAATGTTACCGTCTGACCCCAAGTCTGACGTATACACATTTTCTAATGAACAAGTTAAAATACCGATAAGCTCACCTTGCTAACAATATGATTGTGTTCAATAGAAAAATGTGTCACCTAGAGATATTTTTTGTCTTCACTTAGAACAGCTTTTAGACCAGCTTGACAACCTTGTTTAACATTGCCAATGTATATGATGAATTCTGAACTGTTTGCACATGATTACACAAATTAATTTACCTTTGACCGTTCTTCTTATATACATGTGCACCAAAAGGACAACAGTATTGAACTTCATACTACTTCAATTCTGTGTGAGCACCTTTAACCCTGTTTGGTACACGTTTTGCCGCTGCCTCCCATGTCCTTGAATCTCTTTGTGTGAGTTGAACCAAATGAACTCCTTCAAAGTTCTTTATCTTCTTTTCCAGGTCACAAAATGAAGAAAACTTTTCCCCAACACAGAAAAAAGGATCTGCAGCTGGAGCATCACTGCTACTTGCTTCTTCCATGTTTATTTGCGTGGTGACTGGTTGTGCACATGCATTAATCATCACGTGGATGTCTACTGGAGCTCTAGCATCACGGACATCTAACGGTTACCGGTGCTGTAGACACAGCATGTAGAAGACTATATGGAGTGTCTCACCCAATAGCTGCAGTATTTCATAAGATATCCTCCTCTAATGTGATAACCCTTGCTTGAACTTTCACAGCACCAATTCCTTGTTCATTAAGCTTCTTGTACATATTTTCTAGAAGGGTGTGTAGTGGCCTTCAGTGTCTTGTACTTTAAGTGAGTGGGATGAAACAGATTGCATGTGACGTTGGAGTCCAGCCAGAATTGATGACAAATTTCTAGGATAATAAGGATTGTGATCTGCTTTGCGGACCTCAGTAAAGAAACGACACAACCACTCACAAACAAGTTTGCCATCCGAACTGAATATTAAATCGTTGGGAGGTACTTTATGACCTGAAGACAGTCCAGCACTAATCCACTGCTCAAAAATATGTACTTCCCACTTAGTTCACCTTAGTGTACTTTAGGGGATAATTTGTTCTTT
>NW_003546739.1:67949-69232 GCF_000090795.2 Amphimedon queenslandica
GCCTAAGGACACCACTTCATACAGACTTTTGTACATCTTGTATAATAATCAACGAGACATAATTCTGTGATTTTAAGACAATGCCCAGGTGGTTCTGTCATTTCATCCTTCAAGTAGCAGAATAATGCTCTCCATAGACTTCACAATCGATTGGGTGACGACAAAAAATTACAGCTCCCTTTTCTACCCTGCCTCCCTCACATGCATTCCAATAGACCCATTGGGTTAAGTGCTTGTTGCACACTCATAACGAATAATTACAACAAAATATTAGGGGGTTAAGTGCTTGTTTTACACTCATAACGAATAATTACAACAAAATATTATGACTATACAAACATTATAAGATAAACTGAACTAAATCAAAAATTAATCACTCGAACAACAAAAAAAAATTTTGGAGCACCACTCTGTTCAGTCTAGTCCACAGGTGCTCCATGGAAAAAACTCTCCCGGAGGTAAAAACCCACTTCAAGGAGGGAAAAACCGACCGGTGGAAGAAAAACCAGAGTGATAGATCCAATGAAAACAGAGACACCAACAGATAATGATTATGCAATTGTACAACAGGAGTTCATAATGTAAAGATGATATGAGAGAGCTGAATTAGATCTTGTCCTTGGTAATGATGTTAACTTGTGCAAATTGAATGAGATATACTGTCATAAAAAAAAATAACTATACATTTACCTATATAAAGAGAAAACAAAGGGGAAGAGCCTGTATAGGAAAAAATACTTAACTCTGGATAAATAGACTCTACCTCAGAGTACCAAATTTACCACTTTTGACAACCTGCCATGTACATAAAGGCAGGGATGGGGGGCAAAAGAATAGTGTACAGCAAAAAAATGTACAGCAATGAAACAAAACTTTCCCTTGAACAACGGTATCTCTCAATCAAAGGTAACCCTCCCTGAGTGTGCAGCTCTTAGAGATTGTCAATTATTCCCTACCCTCCCTTATATAAACAACATACACAGGATGTGAGTCATGCCAATGGCATACCAAGGGAGCTCATTTTCTGTTTAATTCACTAATGCTCAACCGACATAAAATACATCTCCCTTTTCTACCCCACCTCCCTCACATGCATTCCAGTAGACCCATTGGGTTAAGTGCTTGTTGCACACTCATAACGAATAATCACAACAAAATATTATAGAGCCCATAAAGAGCAGGCCATGAAAGTCACAAACCAATCTTTTTAGACACCAGCAACCTCTGCTCATCAGAATCTTTTATGTATCCATCTTTAGCTGACTCTGACTTCCATCTCCCAT
>NW_003546740.1:0-4098 GCF_000090795.2 Amphimedon queenslandica
TCAGTAAGGAACTGTATTATACACAAGAAGACAAAGAACATAAGAAATAGGAGAATCCTATATAGGAAGAAAAGAAAAAGAGCAAAAGTTAGATGTACATGTACATATACTAGGAGGAGAGAAGGCAAAAGAGAGGAAGAAATGTCAATACGAGACAAATTAAGATATACAAGAATAGGGGTCAAGGAACACAACAATGAGAATAGAGAAATGCAGTACCAATAAGGATGGGCAATATATCAGTATTTAGTAACTATCATGATAATATTGTAGCTAACAGAATATAATCCTTTCTTACTATACATGTGAGTGGTACATGTAATCAAATATCGTAACCCTTAGCACAAGTGTGATGTAAAAGGTACCACTACTAATCCAGACTAAGTTACATGTACTGTGTTGGATTTTCTAGGCTAGGAACCATTACAAAGGATCATTGTTATTGTAACAGCTTTGATGAACACAATTATTAGTAATTATTGTGATATCAAAATGAGATATTGTGCTGGTAAAACAACATTCAATATTTCCACCCTTAAGTACTTATTAACAACACACGTACATGTCAAGATTGCGTATTTTTCAGTATACTATTACAAGATGCATAAACAGCTATAAGGATTATTATAATACCACATTGCAAGTTAGCTTAGACTGCATGATTGATGGCTGCTTGTAAATCTTATGCACACAGACACAAACCATATGGTGCACAGACACAACACCCTGGGGCAATAGTAATGATTACAGGGTACTAAGTAAAGTAGCATAATAGTAAAAGCAAGAGTTTTTGTGAACATCAGGAAGTAATTGTATAATGTAATTCTCATAATACAAAACAGACTACTATTACATGTACAGCAATATGCTATAAGTGACAACAACAAGTATAGCTGGAAACAACTAATCAATGCAGAGGCTTTTCATCCTGTGCCCAATGACTGATGCCTTTCTAAAAAACTTCATGCCGGCAAAAAAATCCAATGCACAGACACCTTAAAACCACTTAAATTACAACATTATTTTTTATTAATAACAATGGCTTATTGTAATAGTAACAGTAATATGCTTTACTGCAATAATAATAATAATAATAATAATTATTATTATTATTATTATTATTATTATTATTTCAACTGTAAAAACATAATATGCGTGGACAAGGACTAAGGAACAATATCAAATGAACAGTTAATGACTGGCTGCAACTTGTACAGCAACCATAAGTACTAATAGCTCGACTAATAGTAATGGATTATATATATTCAGTAATTGACTACTGAATAATGATTATATACATGTAAGCCTACTAGATACTAACCAGTACTCCATCCACTTCGTGATTTAAAAAACCATGATCCACTGAGCTGCCTTTCTTGATTTTTCAGGCTTTCAGCCTCCTGAGCGAGCTCCTGAGTGAGCCTCCATAGCTCCTTGACATCCCTCCCCCTTATTCATTAATCATTAATTAAGCTAAACTACTTATTATTCATAGTGTCTATCCCTAAGGATAGTTTCCAGGAACAGTTACACCTAACTCCGGACAACTATCCAGGAACAATAGGATAACCGGGTGGCTGCATTGCTGCAAAGGTGTGGCTGCAATGAAGGTGTGGCTCAATCAAGCCATGCTCCACCCGCACACACAGTAATGGTGGCACGTGGCCTTAAGTGGTGAAGAAAGCTTTAGTTTTTCTCAACTTTTAAAGATTTTAGCACACATTTGTTAGACTCTATTTGTTGCATACAAATGTCTATTGAGCCCCTGATGTCAAAAGACTCTGGCCGCTACTTCGGGAGAAGAGAGCCTCGTCTAAACTCACAAAAGTATGAATGTTTGGGCTACCATATCTTTAAAACGAAGATGATTAGAGCAATTCCTCTCATAATAATGAAAGAGGAGGCTTTGCTTTATTGTTTTATCTGCCCAGTTGCTCTTTTGCTCACACTATGAAAGAGTTGTCGGGGAACCGACCTACGTTTGGCGACTTTGCCAGCTTCTTTATCCATGGAAAAGAAAAATATAGCATTCCCAAGACGGAGAATAACTTTTTCTAGAGCCAGTGTTGATTATAAGACTCTTGAGGACTAGACAAGAAAGCAGTGTCAGCTCAAAAGTGGAGGTCAAGCGAACACACACACACACAGACAAAACGACTGCTTTACCCTCGCTTCCACGCCTACGCGTGGGCTCGGGTAACGAGTGCACTATAGCACATGCCCTCGCCACAATCAGAATGGATTTCAGTGTTCAAAAAACCAAAAGGGCAATTATATGCCCTCCAAAAATTTTAATGCAACAAATTTATCAATTATAAAATCTGACTCTAAAATTTCAAAAAACCTCTTCTTAAGAATGAACTTTTTTGCTAAAGGTATCATGGTTCATCAAGGTTCACCTAAGCTCCTCCCTTGGTTTCATAGGCGGCTGCAGGGTCGGGCATTTAGGGGCAATGCCCGACCAAAAATTCTGACCGGAAGTGTGACATCACCATAATTAATAGTTATTCTATTGTTAATTAATAGTTAATAACAGTTATTGCAATTATAATTTCAATTTTTTATGAAAATCTTATAACTATGAATGCATAAATGGCAGGCTGATAACAAGGTGATGAAGAGAGACTAAATAAAGGAGGAGGTGGTAAGACTTTGGTGCCAATCACAGTGGGCCACCACAGCAACACTAGAAAGCATAATCATTTCATTATTTAGTGCTATTTCAGTGTTTTTTTCTTGTCAGTTGCAATGTCTAAAAGCTTCACTATGTCCTTTGTGAACAAGCCTGCTAAAAAGGAACAACAGTTTACAAAGTGAACCTAGTAAGTACAGTATAGAAGTCAATAATACAGATTATCTCATATTCTTACTTTAGGCCAGTCTCTTGTTGAATCAGTTGATGATCATGAGTCTCAGTCTACTCTTGTGGTTGATACAGCTACAGTTTTTACAGCTACAGTTGATGTACAGTGAATTGTTGCTCATTCTCCATCACCCTATTCTTCTACTTCCTCTACTAATACTACTACTAGTACTATTACCACTACAGAAGTCAGTGTTGGAGCTACACTACCCACTACTTTATTACAATAACCTTCGCTACCAAAAATTGCGCTAAAAAGGGTGCGTAAAAGAGGGTGTGGCCAAAATCGCGGCGCACTTCGCGCGCCCAACCCATTTCCTGCGCCACACCCATGCCCGACTAGTAGTCAAATCCTGCAGCCGCCTATGCTTGGTTTATTATTAGTTATATTCATGTACATGTATATACATGTACATATAATATGTGAATGTCATATTAATTAATCATTATTTATTTAGATCTAACCTGATATAATTAAGCTGATTACTTAATGTACATCTAACATATATATTAGAATACTTCTAAGTTCCTGCAATGTAAAAATATAGCCATTACAGTATGCACCATCATCATGCATGCATGGTGGCATGTATTAATAAAGTGGAATCTTACATCTGGAGCCTCTAATTCATAGATTTCCTGATTTCTTTTAGAAGTCGAACTTTTCATGATGTAGACTATTATACTTGATGTCTCAAACAGGCTGAAACAGTCAGTGATGTGGCACCATAGACAGTGACACGAGTGTAGACCTTGATCTTATAGCGTGGGAGGTCCCTCCACACCTTTCATGGGTAGGGCTAGGCTATAGAGCAGCGCTAGCGGTAGGCCTGAGGGGATTATTCCAAAAAAATTTCCTATTATTCTATTCCCAAATTCTTAATTTTTTTGTAATTATTCTTCTGTATTTATGGCTATTATTCTCAAATTATTCATGTAACATAAGATAAGCCTGTATGAATATATAGTCCAAGAGAGAGGCTTGGAGAGAGGTGTCTTGTTGATCACCAAATGTTGAGTTAAGTAACGAAAATACTCCTTCTATGCTAAGCTTCCACTAGATGGCTGTAAAAGCATGATTTTTTGGCTACATGAGACCAAGCTGGCAGTCCTTCTGAATTACAATTCCACCATTCAACACATGAAGTAGCCATTTTTATTCCCGTTCACTACCGTTTATTCTTAATTTATGCTAGTATTCTCAAGGAACCTATTATTCCTAAAATTATTCCAGC